>NC_083580.1:28577389-28877389 GCF_027579695.1 Neoarius graeffei
TTTCCCGCCATTTTGAATTTTGTGAAAATCAATTAAAATGCTTCTCCTCCCTCAATTTTGGACCAATTTCTCCCAAACTTGGTAGATGGCAACTTTGGACTAAGCTCCACAAGAAACTTACCCGGTTTTTAGAATTTCATAAGCGTTTGGCCGTGGCAGCCAATCAAAATTGGAGGCGCAGACGCCAAACAGGAAGTGTGCTCATATTTCGGCCGCCCTTTGGCGTATCTTAACGAAACTTGGTGGGTTTATGCCCCACCCCTCCATGAAGGACCCGAAAGAATTTGGAACAAATTGGCTGCTAGGGGGCGCTATAACTAGGAAAAATGTCTTTTGGCTCATATCTCATGATGCATTTTGGCTAGAAACAAAATTCCACTGCCTATGGAATCCTTGGGTCAAGACGAATCTAGCGCACCCTATGACGTCATATTCTGCCTTGAGGATTTTCCGCCATTTTGAATTTTGTTAAAATCAATGAAATTCTATGGAAACCCATAGAACCGTCTGACGACAGGTTTTCAAATTTGGCACACTGATTCTAGGCTGGCTCAAGGTTCTTGTCAGCAAATTTCAACTCACCACCTCAAACTCTCTAGCGCCAACAACAGGCCAAAGTTGCATGTACATTTCTGCTTGTTACTTTTGAACCCTATGTCTGATCGTCAAAATCTGTGTATCGCTGGAATCCTTGGGTCAAAGCGAATCGATCGCATCCTATGCCGTCATATTCCGCCTTGTATATTTTCCGCCGTTTTGAATTATGTGAAAATCAATTAAAATGCTTCTCCTCCCTCAATTTTTGACCAATTCCTTCCAAACTTGGTAGATGGCAACGTTGCACTAAGCTGCACAAAAAACTTACCCGGTTTTTCGAATTTCATAAGCGTTTGGCCGTGGCTGCCAATCAAACTTGGATGTGCAGACGCGAAACAGGACGTGTGCTCATATCTCGGCAGCCCTTTGATCTTTCTTAACCAAACTTGGTGGGATTATGCCCCACCCCTCCATAAGTGCCCATACCACATTTGGTGCACTTTGGCCATTAGGGGGCGCTATAACTTTCCAAAATGTGTTTTGGCTCAGATATAATTGAGCTCATATCTCAGCAGTCTTTTAGCACACACACACACACACACACACACACACACCTAGTACACTTGAAGTAATTTCAGCCATCACAGTCAATCGAATTTGACGGTGAAGCCGTTCATGCCTCTAACCATCTGGTTGGAGGTACATTTCTGCTTGTGAACACTTCCTGTGCGTGCCTATGACCGTCTGCCTGGTCAGTTCTTTCTGTTGCCATGGCAACTTAGGCTGGGTCACACTGCTTGGCCCCGCATTGCTGCTTGCAGCTATATTTATTATTCATCTTTCTTCTCCTATGGGAAGTCAATGGCAGCCCATAGAGCCACACATAGGAAAATGCTCAAATTTGGCACACACATTTGAGACAGTCTCAGCATTCCCCATAACAATTTTTAGGTCCCGACCCCCAACCCTCTAGCGCCACCAGCAGGTCAAAGTTGCAGGTACATTTCTGCTTGTAACTTTTGAACCGTTGGTCCGATTTTCAAAAACTTGGTATCCCTGGAATCCTTAGGTCAAGACGAATCCAAAGCACCCCATGACGTCATTTTCCGCCCATATAGTTTTCCCGCCATTTTGAATTTTGTGAAAATCACTTAAAATGCTTCTCCTCCCTCAATTTTTGACAAATTTCTCCCAAACTTGGTAGATGGCAACTGGGGACTAAGCTGCACAAGAAACTTACCCGGATTTTAGAATTTCATAAGCGTTTGGCCGTGGCAGCCAATCAAATTTGGCTGCGCAGACGCCAAACAGGAAGTGTGCTCATATTTCGGCCGCCCTTTGGCGTATCTTAACGAAACTTGGTGAGATTATGCCCCACCCCTGCATGAAGGAACACAAAAAAATTGGAACAAATTGGCTGCTAGGGGGCGCTATAACTAGGAAAAATGACTTTTGGCTCATATCTCATGATTCGTTTGGGGTAGAAACAAAATTCCACTATCTCTGGAATCCTTGGGTCAAGACGAATCTATCGCACCCTATGACGTCATATTCTGCCTTGAGGATTTTCCGCCATTTTGAATTTTGTTAAAATCAATGAAATTCTATGGCAACCCATAGAACTGTCTGAGTAGAGGTTTTCAAATTTGGCACACTGATTCTAGGCTGCCTCAAGGTTCTTGTCAGCAAATTTCAACTCATCATCTCAAACTGTCTAGCGCCACCAACAGGTCAAAGTTGCAGGTACATTTCTGCTTGTTACTTTTGAACTGTACTTCTGATCGTCAAAATCTAAGTATCTATGGGATCCTTGGGTCAACACGAATCCAACGCACCCTATGGCGTCATATTCCGCCTGGTATATTTTCCGCCATTTTGAATTTTGTGAAAATCAATTAAAATGCTTCTCCTCCCTCAATCTTTGACCAATTCCTTCCAAGCTTGGTACATGGCAACTTTGGACTAAGCTGCACATAAAACTTACCCGGTTTTTCGAATTTCATAAGCGTTTGGCCGTGGCGGCCAATCAAATTTGGCCGTGCAGATGTGAAACAGGAAGTGTGGTCATATCTCGGCAGCCCTTTGACCTTTCTTAACCAAACTTGGTGGGATTATGCCCCACCCCTCCAAAAGGTCCCATACCACATTTGGTGCACATTGGCCATTAGGGGGCGCTATAACTTTCCAAAATGTATTTAGGATCATATATCATTGAGCTCATATCTCAGCAGTCTCTTAGCACACACACACACCTAGTACACTTGAAGTAATTTCAGGCATCACAGTCAATCGATTTTGATGGTGACGCCGTGCATGCCTCTACCCATCTGGTTGGAGGTACATTTCTGCTTGTAAACACTTCCTGTGCGTGCCTCTGATCGTCTGCCTGGTCAGTTCTTTCTGTTGCCATGGCAACTTAGGCTGGGTCACGCTGCTTGGCCCCGCATTGCTGCTTGCAGCTATATTTTTTTTTATTATTATTATTAGGGGCCAAGCAGCGAAGCTGGCGAAGGCCCCTAATGAGTTTGTCGGTTTCTTATTATTATTATTATTATTATTATTATTATTATTATTATTCAACTTTCTTCTCCTATGGGATGTCAATGGCAGCCCATAGAACCACACATAGGAAAATGCTCAAATTTGGCACACACATTCTAGACAGTCTCAGCATTCCCCACAACAATTTTTAGGTCCCCACCCCAAACCCTCTAGCGCCACCAGCAGGTCAAATTTGCAGGTACATTTCTGCTTGTAACTTTTGAACCGTTGGTCCGATTTTCAAAAACTTGGTATCCCTGGAATCCTTGGGTCAAGACGAATCCAAAGCACCCCATGACGTCATTTTCCGCCCATATAGTTTTCCCGCCATTTTGAATTTTGTGAAAATCAATTAAAATGCTTCTCCTCCCTCAATTTTGGACCAATTTCTCCCAAACTTGGTAGATGGCAACTTTGGACTAAGCTCCACAAGAAACTTACCCGGTTTTTAGAATTTCATAAGCGTTTGGCCGTGGCAGCCAATCAAAATTGGAGGCGCAGACGCCAAACAGGAAGTGTGCTCATATTTCGGCCGGCCTTTGGCGTATCTTAACGAAACTTGGTGGGTTTATGCCCCACCCCTCCATGAAGGAGCCCAAAGAATTTGGAACAAATTGGCTGCTAGGGGGCGCTATAACTAGGAAAAATGTCTTTTGGCTCATATCTCATGATGCGTTTTGGCTAGAAACAAAATTCCACTGCCTATGGAATCCTTGGGTCAAGACGAATCTATCGCACCCTATGACGTCATATTCTGCCTTGAGGATTTTCCGCCATTTTGAATTTTGTTAAAATCAATGAAATTCTATGGAAACCCATAGAACCGTCTGACGACAGGTTTTCAAATTTGGCACACTGATTCTAGGCTGGCTCAAGGTTCTTGTCAGCAAATTTCAACTCACCACCTCAAACTCTCTAGCGCCAACAACAGGCCAAAGTTGCATGTACATTTCTGCTTGTTACTTTTGAACCGTATGTCTGATCGTCAAAATCTGTGTATCGCTGGAATCCTTGGGTCAAAACGAATCCAACGCATCCTATGCCGTCATATTCCGCCTTGTATATTTTCCGCCATTTTGAATTATGTGAAAATCAATTAAAATGCTTCTCCTCCCTCAATTTTTGACCAATTCCTTCCAAACTTGGTAGATGGCAACGTTGCACTAAGCTGCACAAAAAACTTACCCGGTTTTTCGAATTTCATAAGCGTTTGGCCGTGGCTGCCAATCAAACTTGGATGTGCAGACGCGATACAGGACAGGTGCTCATATCTCGGCAGCCCTTTGATCTTTCTTAACCAAACTTGGTGGGATTATGCCCCACCCCTCCATAAGCGCCCATACCACATTTGGTGCACTTTGGCCATTAGGGGGCGCTATAACTTTCCAAAATGTGTTTTGGCTCATATATAATTGAGCTCATATCTCAGCAGTCTTTTAGCACACACACACACACACACACACACACACACACACACACCTAGTACACTTGAAGTAATTTCAGCCATCACAGTCAATCGAATTTGACGGTGAAGCCGTGCATGCCTCTAACCATCTGGTTGGAGGTACATTTCTGCTTGTAAACACTTCCTGTGCGTGCCTATGACCGTCTGCCTGGTCAGTTCTTTCTGTTGCCATGGCAACTTAGGCTGGGTCACGCTGCTTGGCCCCGCATTGCTGCTTGCAGCTATATTTATTTATTCAACTTTCTTCTCCTATGGGAAGTCAATGGCAGCCCATAGAACCACACATAGGAAAATGCTCAAATTTGGCACACACATTGGAGACAGTCTCAGCATTCCCCACAACAATTTTTAGGTCCCCAGCCCCAACCCTCTAGCGCCACCAGCAGGTCAAAGTTGCAGGTACATTTCTGCTTGTAACTTTTGAACCGTTGGTCCGATTTTCAAAAACTTGGTATCCCTGGAATCCTTGGGTCAAGACGAATCCAAAGCACCCCATGTCGTCATTTTCCGCCCATATAGTTTTCCCGCCATTTTGAATTTTGTGAAAATCACTTAAAATGCTTCTCCTCCCTCAATTTTGGACCAATTTCTCCCAAACTTGGTAGATTGCAACTTTGGACTAAGCTGCACAAGAAACTTACCCGGTTTTTAGAATTTCATAAGCGTTTGGCCGTGGCAGCCAATCAAAATTGGCTGCGCAGACGCCAAACAGGAAGTGTGCTCATATTTCGGCCGCCCTTTGGCGTATCTTAACGAAACTTGGTGAGTTTATGCCATACCCCTCGATGAAGGACCCCAAAAAATTTGGAACAAATTGGCTGCTAGGGGGCGCTATAACTAGGAAAAATGTCTTTTGGCTCATATCTCATGATGCGTTTTGGCTAGAAACAAAATTCCACTGCCTATGGAATCCTTGGGTCAAGTCGAATCTATCGCACCCTATGACGTCATATTCTGCCTTGAGGATTTTCCGCCATTTTGAATTTTGTTAAAATCAATGAAATTCTATGGAAACCCATAGAACCATCTGACGACAGGTTTTCAAATTTGGCACACTGATTCTAGGCTGCCTCACGGTTCTTGTCAGCAAATTTCAACTCAGCATCTCAAACTCTCTAGCGCCAACAACAGGTCAAAGTTGCAAGTACATTTCTGCTTGTTACTTTTGAACCGTATGTCTGATCGTCAAAATCTTAGTATGGCTGGAATCCTTGGGTCAACCCGAATCCAACGCACCCTATGGCGTCATATTCCGCCTGGTATATTTTCCGCCATTTTGAATTTTGTGAAAATCAATTAAAATGCTTCTCCTCCCTCAATTTTTGACCAATTCCTTCCAAACTTGGTACATGGCAACTTTGGACTAAGCTGCACAAAAAACTTACCCGGTTTTTCGAATTTCATAAGCGTTTGGCCGTGGCTGCCAATCAAATTTGGCTGTGCAGACGCGAAACAGGAAGTGTGCTCATATCTCGGCAGCCCTTTGACCTTTCTTAACCAAACTTGGTGGGATTATGCACCACCCCTCCAAAATGGCCCATACCACATTTGGTGCACATTGGCCATTAGGGGGCGCTATAACTTTCCAAAATGTGTTTTGGCTCTTACATCATTGAGCTCATATCTCAGCAGTCTTTTAGCACAGACACACACACACACACACACCTAGTACACTGGAAGTAATTTCAGCCATCACAGTCAATCGAATTTGACGGTGAAGCCGTGCATGCCTCTAACCGTCTGGTTGGAGGTACATTCCTGCTTGTAAACACTTCCTGTGCGTGCCTATGACCGTCTGCCTGGTCAGTTCTTTCTGTTGCCATGGCAACTTAGGCTGGGTCACCCTGCTTGGCCCCGGATTGCTGCTTGCAGCTATATTTATTATTCAACTTTCTTCTCCTATGGGATGTCAATGGCAGCCCATAGAGCCACACATAGGAAAATGCTCAAATTTGGCACACACATTCTAGACAGTCTCAGCATTCCCCACAACAATTTTTAGGTCCCCACCCTCAACGGCCTAGCGCCACCAGCAGGTCAAAGTTGCAGGTACATTTCTGCTTGTAACTTTTGAACCGTACGTCCGATTTTCAAAAACTTGGTATTCCTGGAATCCTTGGGTCATGACGAATCCAAAGCACCCCATGACGTCATTTTCCGCCCATATAGTTTTCCCGCCATATTGAATTTTGTGAAAATCAATTAAAATGCTTCTCCTCCCTCAATTTTGTACCAATTTTTCCCAAACTTGGTAGATGGCAACTTTGGACTAAGCTTCACAAGAAACTTACCCGGTTTTAAGAATTTCACAAGCGTTTGGCCATGGCAGCCAATCAAAATTGGCTGCGAAGACGCGAAACAGGAAGTGTGGTCATATCTCGGCTGCCCTTTGGCGTATCTTAACAGAACTTGGTGGCATTATGTCACACCACCCCAAAAAGGCCCACAAAAAATTTGGAACAAATTGGCTGCTAGGGGGCGCTATAACTAGGAAAAATGTCTTTTGGCTCATATCTCATGATGTGTTTTGGCTAGAAACAAAATTCCACTGCCGGTGGAATCCTTGGGTGAAGCCGAATCTATCAGACCCTATGACGTCATATTCTGCCTTGAGGATTTTCCGCCATTTTGAATTTTGTTAAAATCAATGAAATTCAATGGCAACCCATAGAACCGTCTGACGACAGGTTTTCAAATTTGGCACACTGATTCTAGGCTGCCTCAAGGTTCTTGTCAGCAAATTTCAACTCACCACCTCAAACTCTCTAGCGCCACCAACAGGTCAAAGTTGCATGTACATTTCTGCTTGTTACTTTTGAACCGTACGTCTGATCGTCAAAATCTTAGTATCGCTTGAATCCTTGGGTCAATCCGAATCCAACGCACCCTATCCCGTCATATTCTGCCTTGGATATTTTCCGCCATTTTGAATTATGTGAAAATCAATTAAAATGCTTCTCCTCCCTCAATTTTTGACCAATTCCTTCCAAACTTGGTACATGGCAACTTGGGACTAAGCTGCACAAAAAACTTACCCGGTTTTTCGAATTTCATAAGCGTTTGGCCGTGGCTCCCAATCAAACTTGGCGGTGCAGATGCGAAACAGGAAGTGTGCTCATATCTCGGCAGCCCTTTGACCTTTCTAAACCAAACTTGGTGGGATTGTGCCCCACCCCTCCCAAAGGGCCCATACCACATTTGGTGCACATTGGCCATTAGGGGGCGCTATAACTTTCCAAAATGTGTTTTGGCTCATATATCATTGAGCTCATATCTCAGCAGTCTTTTTGCACACACACACACACACACACACACACACACACCTAGTACACTTGAAGTAATTTCAGGCATCACAGTCAATCGAATTTGACGGTGAAGCCGTGCATGCCTCTACCCATCTGGTTGGAGGTACATTTCTGCTTGTAAACACTTCCTGTGCGTGCCTATGACCATCTGCCTGGTCAGTTCTTTCTGTTGCCATGGCAACTTAGGCTGGGTCACACTGCTTGGCCCCGCATTGCTGCTTGCAGCTATATTTAGGATGCAGTGCTGCAGCACAGCAACCTATGGGCTCCCCTAGGGGAGCCCATAGGTTGCAGTGCAAAGCACTGCAACTATTGTTCTTCTACGTATTTCTTCTTCTTCTTCTTCTTCTTCTTATTCCTACGCAAATTTTGATTTCGAATAACTCAATAACCGTACGTCGCACACAGACAAACAATATATCAAAACGTGCGGCTCGATCGGACTCGCTATGCTATTACTTTTCTCTATAGATTGCGATTTTTTCGCGACGTAGTCGCGAAAAAATCGCCCAAAAAAACCCCATTCATTTCTATGGAATTAATTGAAAAAAAAGCACTTTTTCAACGTTTTTCAAACATCCGCTGCTCTGGCATGCTTTCACCTAGAGACGTGATTCAACCTCTAAAACGTAGGAAAACTTCTCCTCTGTGGATCTGGCATTAAACTTTTCTGCTAGGTTCTACACTTTCGGATCAGTCCCGGCTCAACCGCCATGTGGTTTCTGGGAGAAAATCCGGCTTTTGAATGGGTGTCTATTGCGTTACACACCAGTGAAGGTCATTATCTTAGAGTGTAGACAGTTTGAAAAAAAAGGGCAAACTTTCTCGCTTAAACTCTGTTTTCAGCCACATATTTCACTCTACAGACATGATTTTCTCAAAAGTAGTAGGAAAACTTGTCCTGATTCACACAATGTGTCTACCTAAACGATAGGATTTACGGTTTTTGAATGACAAGCCTCAAAGTGAGGAGAGCACAGGTGAGCGGCCTCATTGACTCCCAGTATAAACGTTGCTGAAAAGTCACTCGTTTTTAACTCCCTGTAGCGTCCTCATTTTTAACAATACAAACAAAAAAATACATCATTTTATTCAGGAGACCCTTCTAGCGCTCACTGTGAAAGAATTTTGTGAATAGCTGCTTCCGTTGTCGAGTTATTTGTCATTGTTCGAGGCCTGGTCCTTCATAAAAAAAACAGTAGAAAACTCCAGCCCTTGTGTGTCAGCCTCACCTTAGCCGCCCACTTTATTAGGAACACTTCTGTTCGTACATACAAACTACAAACACTCTTCTTAGAGTTTAGAGTTTATTTTATTTTTAAAAGGGACAGTGCACAAATTAAACATTATCCTTGTGTTAAGGACAGATGTCTGTCCCAGGTTATAGCAGTACATGCTAATTTCTGCCTGTAGTCACTTTGGTCATACTCTTGAATAGGTCTTCTTCATGATGGCTGCTGTCTCGAGCACACACACGATCATTGCATTGAAACATCATTGCGGGTCACACGTTCACGGCCAGCGAACGTGCGTGAGCGAATTGCTTCGCGCACTGCATCCTCTCACAATTTCCCCCGGGGAATTGTCCGGTCTAGTTAGGATGCAGTGCTGCAGCACAGCAACCTATGGGCTCCCCTAGGGGAGCCCATAGGTTGCAGTGCAAAGCACTGCAACTATTGTTCTTCTACGTATTTCTTCTTCTTCTTCTTCTTATTATTATTATTATTATTATTCCTATGCAAATTTTGATTTCGAATAACTCAATAACCGTACGTCGCACACAGACAAACAATATATCAAAACGTGCGGATCGATCGGACTCGCTATGCTATTACTTTTCTCTATAGATTACGATTTTTTCGCGACGTAGTCGCGAAAAAATCGCCCCAAAAAACCCCATTCATTTCTATGGAATTAATTGAAAAAAAAGCACTTTTTCAAACATCCGCTGCTCTGGCATGCTTTCACCTAGAGACGTGATTCAAACTCTAAAACGTAGGAAAACTTCTCCTCTGTGGATCTGGCATTAAACTTTTCTGCTAGGTTCTACACTTTCGGATCAGTCCCGGCTCAACCGCCATGTGGTTTCTGGGAGAAAATCCGGCTTTTGAATGGGTGTCTATTGCGTTACACACCAGTGAAGGTCGTTATCTTAGAGTGTAGACAGTTTGAAAAAAAAGGTCAAACTTTCTCGCTTAAACTCTGTTTTCAGCCACAAATTTCACTCTACAGACATGATTTTCTCAAAAGTAGTAGGAAAACTTGTCCTGATTCACACAATGTGTCTACCTAAACGATAGGATTTACGGTTTTTGAATGACAAGCCTCAAAGTGAGGAGAGCACAGGTGAGCGGCCTCATTGACTCCCATTGTAAAGGTGAGAGAAAAGTCACTCGTTTTTAAATCGCTCTAGTGTCGTTATTTTTAAAAGTACAAACAAAAAAATACATAATTTTATTCAGGAGACCCTTCTAGCGCTCACTGTGAAAGAATTTTGTGAATAGCTGCTTCCGTTGTCGAGTTATTTGTCATTGTTCGAGGCCTGGTCCATAGCAATTTACAGCAGACACCTGATAAAATCTTGCTCAGGCCTGTCACCATGCTTACTGGCTTCAGTAAGCGAGCACAGAGGGGAGGGGCCGGCTGTCTCAAGCACACACATAAATCATGGCATTGTAGCTTCATAGCAGGTCACACAACCGTACGTCGCACACAGACAAACAATATATCAAAACGTGCGGCTCGATCGGACTCGCTATGCTATTACTTTCCTCTACAGAATACGATTTTTTCGCGACGTAGTCGCGAAAAAATCGTCCAAAAAAACCCCATTCATTTCTATGGAATTAATTGAAAAAAAAGCACTTTTTCAACGTTTTTCAAACGTCCACTGCTCTGGCATGCTTTCACCTAGAGACGTGATTCAAACTCTAAAACGTAGGAAAACTTCTCCTCTGTGGATCTGGCATTCAACTTTTCTGCTAGGTTCTACACTTTCGGATCAGTCCCGGGTCAAACGCCATGTGTGTTCTGGGAGAAAATCCGGCTTTTGAATGGGTGTCTATTGCGTTACACACCAGTGCGCCTCGTTAACTCAGAGTGTAGGCGGCTTCAAAAAAAAGCTCAAAATTTCTCACTTAAACTGTGTTTTCATCCACAAATTTCACTCTACAGACATGATTTTCTCAAAAGTAGTAGGAAAACTTGTCCTGATTCACACAATGTGTCTACCTAAACGATAGGATTTACGGTTTTTGAATGACAAGCGTCAAACTGAGGACAGGGCAGCTGACAGGCTTCATTGAAACCCATTGTAAACGTGAGAGAAAAGTCACTCGTTTTTAAATCGCTCTAGTGTCGTTATTTTTAAGAGTACAAACAAAAAAATACATAATTTTATTCAGGAGACCCTTCTAGCGCTCACTGTGAAAGAATTTTGTGAATAGCTGCTTCCGTTGTCGAGTTATTTGTCATTGTTTGAGGTCTGGTCTGTAGTAAAACACAGCCCAAAATTCAAGACCTTGTGTGTTTTAGCTCATTGACATGCATTATAAACGGGATAGAAAAGTCACTCGTTTTTAAATCGCTCTAGTGTCGTTATTTTTAAGACTACAAACAAAAAAATACATAATTTTATTCAGGAGACCCTTCTAGCGCTCACTGTGAAAGAATTTTGTGAATAGCTGCTTCCGTTGTCGAGTTATTTGTCATTGTTCGAGGCCTGGTCCTTCATAAAAAAAACAGTAGAAAACTCCAGCCCTTGTGTGTCTTAGCCTCACCTTAGCCGCCCACTTTATTAGGAACACTTCTGTTCGTACATACAAACTACAAACACTCTTCTTAGAGTTTAGAGTTTATTTTATTTTTAAAATGGACAGTGCACAAATTAAACATTATCCTTGTGGTAAGGACAGATGTCTGTCCCAGGTTATAGCAGTACATGCTAATTTCCGCCTGTAGTCACTTTGGTTATACTGTTGAATAGCTCTTCTTCATGACGGCTGCTGTCTCAAGCACACACTTAATCATTGCATTGAAACATCATTGCGGGTCACACGTTCACGGCCAGCGAACGTGCGTGAGCGAATTGCTTCGCGCACTGCATCCTCTCACAATTTCCCCCGGGGAATTGTCCGGTCTAGTTAGGATGCAGTGCTGCAGCACAGCAACCTATGGGCTCCCCTAGGGGAGCCCATAGGTTGCAGTGCAAAGCACTGCAACTATTGTTCTTCTACGTATTTCTTCTTCTTCTTATTATTCCTACGCAAATTTTGATTTCGAATAACTCAATAACCGTACGTCGCACACAGACAAACAATATATCAAAACGTGCGGCTCGATCGGACTCGCTATGCTATTACTTTTCTCTATAGAATACGATTTTTTCGCGACGTAGTCGCGAAAAAATCGCCCCAAAAAACCCCATTCATTTCTATGGAATTAATTGAAAAAAAAGCACTTTTTCAATGTTTTTCAAACATCCACTGCTCTGGCATGCTTTCACCTAGAGACATGATTCAAACTCTAAAACGTAGGAAAACTTCTCCTCTGTGGATCTGGCATTCAACTTTTCTGCTAGGTTTTACACTTTCGGATCAGGCCCGGTTCAAACGCCATGTGGTTTCTGGGAGAAAATCCGGCTTTTGAATGGGTGTCTATTGCGTTACACACCAGTGAGGGTCATTAAGATTAGAGTGTAGGCGGCTTCAAAAAAAAGGTCAAACTTTCTCGCTTAAACTCCGTTTTCAGCCACAAATTTCACTCTACAGACATGATTTTCTCAAAAGTACTAGGAAAACTTGTCCTGATTCACACAATGTGTCTACCTAAACGATAGGATTTACGGTTTTTGAATGACAAGCCTCAAAGTGAGGAGAGCACAGGTGAGCGGCCTCATTGACTCCCATTGTAAACGTTGCTGAAAAGTCACTCGTTTTTAACTCCCTGTAGCGTCCTCATTTTTAACAATACAAACAAAAAAATACATCATTTTATTCAGGAGACCCTTCTAGCGCTCACTGTGAAAGAATTTTGTGAATAGCTGCTTCCGTTGTCGAGTTATTTGTCATTGTTCGAGGCCTGGTCCTTCATAAAAAAAACAGTAGAAAACTCCAGCCCTTGTGTGTCAGCCTCACCTTAGCCGCCCACTTTATTAGGAACACTTCTGTTCGTACATACAAACTACAAACACTCTTCTTAGAGTTTAGAGTTTATTTTATGTTTAAACCGTGTTTTCAGCCACAAATTTCACTCTACAGACATGATTTTCTCAAAAGTAGTAGGAAAACTTGTCCTGATTCACACAATGTGTCTACCTAAACGATAGGATTTACGGTTTTTGAATGACAAGCCTCAAAGTGAGGAGAGCACAGGTGAGCGGCCTCATTGACTCCCAGTATAAACGTTGCTGAAAAGTCACTCGTTTTTAACTCCCTGTAGCGTCCTCATTTTTAACAATACAAACAAAAAAATACATCATTTTATTCAGGAGACCCTTCTAGCGCTCACTGTGAAAGAATTTTGTGAATAGCTGCTTCCGTTGTCGAGTTATTTGTCATTGTTCGAGGCCTGGTCCTTCATAAAAAAACAGTAGAAAGCTCCAGCCCTTGTGTGGCAGCCTCACCTTAGCCGCCCACTTTATTAGGAACACTTCTGTTCGTACATACAAACTACAAACACTCTTCTTAGAGTTTAGAGTTTATTTTATTTTTAAAAGGGACAGTGCACAAATTAAACATTATCCTTGTGTTAAGATCAGATGTCTGTCCCAGGTTATAAAAAAAAAAATCGTCACAAAAAAACCCCATTCATTTCTATGGAATTTATTGAAAAAAAGCACTTTTTCAACGTTTTTCAAACGTCTGCTGCTCTGGCATGCTTTCACCTAGAGACGTGATTCAAACTCTAAAACGTAGGAAAACTTCTCCTCTGTGGATCTGGCATTCAACTTTTCTGCTAGGTTCTACACTTACATGCTCAAAATTTCAAACTTAAACTGTTTTCAGCCACAAATTTCACACTACAGACATAATTTTCTCAGAAGTAGTAGTCACACTTGTCCCAAAAAAAACCCATTAATTTCTATGGAATTAATTGGAAAAAAAGCACTTTTTCAAACATCCGCTGCTCTGAGAAACTGAGAAGAGGGCAGCCGACAGGCCTCACCTTAGCCGCCCACTTTATTAGGAACACTTCTGTTCGTACATACAAACTACAAACACTCTTCTTAGTGTTTAGAGTTTATTTTATTTTTAAAAGGGACAGTGCACAAATTAAACATTATCCTTGTGGTAAGGACAGATGTCTGTCCCAGGTTATAGCAGTACATGCTAATTTCCGCCTGTAGTTACTTTGTTCATGCTCTTGAATAGGTCTCCTTCATGACGGCTCCTGTCTCAAGCACACACACGATCATTGCATTGAAACATCATTGCTGGTCACACATTCACGGCCGGCAAACATGCATGACCGAATTGCTTCGCGCACTGCATCCTCTCACAATTTCCCCCGGGGAATTGTCCGGTCTAGTTAGGATGCAGTGCTGCAGCACAGCAACCTATGGGCTCCCCTAGGGGAGCCCATAGGTTGCAGTGCAAAGCACTGCAACTATTGTTCTTCTACGTATTTCTTCTTCTTATTCCTACGCAAATTTTGATTTCGAATACCTCAATAACCGTACGTCGCACACAGACAAACAATACATCAAAACGTGCGGCTCGATCGGACTCGCTATGCTATTACTTTTCTCTACAGTTTACGATTTTTTCGCGACGTAGTCGCGAAAAAATCGCCCCAAAAAACCCCATTCATTTCTATGGAATTAATTGAAAAAAAAGCACTTTTTCAACGTTTTTCAAACATCCGCTGCTCTGGCATGCTTTCACCTAGAGACATGATTCAAACTCTAAAACGTAGGAAAACTTCTCCTCTGTGGATCTGGCATTCAACTTTTCTGCTAGGTTTTACACTTTCGGATCAGGCCCGGTTCAAACGCCATGTGGTTTCTGGGAGAAAATCCGGCTTTTGAATGGGTGTCTATTGCGTTACACACCAGTGAGGGTCGTTAACTTAGAGTGTAGGCGGCTTCAAAAAAAAGCTCAAACTTTCTCGCTTAAACCGTGTTTTCATCCACAAATTTCACTCTACAGACATGATTTTCTCAAAAGTAGTAGGAAAACTTGTCCTGATTCACACAATGTGTCTACCTAAACGGTAGGATTTACGGTTTTTGAATGACAAGCCTCAAAGTGAGGAGAGCACAGGTGAGCGGCCTCATTGACTCCCATTATAAACGTTGCTGAAAAGTCACTCGTTTTTAACTCCCTGTAGCGTCCTCATTTTTAACAATACAAACAAAAAAATACATCATTTTATTCAGGAGACCCTTCTAGCGCTCACTGTGAAAGAATTTTGTGAATAGCTGCTTTCGTTGTCGAGTTATTTGTCATTGTTCGAGGCCTGGTCCATAGCAATTTACAGCAGACACCTGATAAAATCTTGTGTGTGTTTCATAACCTGCTCAGGCCTGTCACCATGCTTACTGGCTTCAGTAAGCGAGCACAGAGGGGAGGGGCCGGCTGTCTCAAGCACACAAATCATGGCATTGTAGCTTCATAGCAGGTCACACAACCGTACGTCGCACACAGACAAACAATATATCAAAACGTGCGGATCGATCGGACTCGCTATGCTATTAGTTTTCTCTATAGAATACGATTTTTTCGCGACGTAGTCGCGAAAAAATCGCCCCAAAAAACCCCATTCATTTCTATGGAATTAATTGGAAAAAAAGCACTTTTTCAACGTTTTTCAAACATCCGCTGCTCTGGCATGCTTTCACCTAGAGACATGATTCAAACTCTAAAACGTAGGAAACCTTCTCCTCTGTGGATCTGGCATTCAACTTTTCTGCTAGGTTTTACACTTTCGGATCAGGCCCGGTTCAAACGCCATGTGGTTTCTGGGAGAAAATCCGGCTTTTGAATGGGTGTCTATTGCGTTACACACCAGTGAGGGTCGTTACGCTTAGAGTGTAGGCGGCTTCAAAAAAAAGCTCAAACTTTCTCGCTTAAACCGTGTTTTCCGCCACAAATTTCACTCTACAGACATGATTTTCTCAAAAGTAGTAGGAAAACTTGTCCTGATTCACACAATGTGTCTACCTAAACGATAGGATTTACGGTTTTTGAATTACAAGCCTCAAAGTGAGGAGAGCACAGGTGAGCGGCCTCATTGACTCCCAGTATAAACGTTGCTGAAAAGTCACTCGTTTTTAACTCCCTGTAGCGTCCTCATTTTTAACAATACAAACAAAAAAATACATCATTTTATTCAGGAGACCCTTCTAGCGCTCACTGTGAAAGAATTTTGTGAATAGCTGCTTCCGTTGTCGAGTTATTTGTCATTGTTCGAGGCCTGGTCCTTCATAAAAAAACAGTAGAAAACTCCAGCCCTTGTGTGTCAGCCTCACCTTAGCCGCCCACTTTATTAGGAACACTTCTGTTCGTACATACAAACTACAAACACTCTTCTTAGAGTTTAGAGTTTATTTTATTTTTAAAAGGGACAGTGCACAAATTAAACATTATCCTTGTGTTAAGGACAGATGTCTGTCCCAGGTTATAGCAGTACATGCAAACAAACAGTACATTACTTTTCTCTATAGAATACGATTTTTTCGCGACGTAGTCGTGAAAAAATCGCCCCAAAAAACCCCATTCATTTCTATGGAATTAATTGAAAAAAAAGCACTTTTTCAACGTTTTTCAAACATCCGTTGCTCTGGCATGCTTTCACCTAGAGACATGATTCAAACTCTAAAACGTAGGAAAACTTCTCCTCTGTGGATCTGGCATTCAACTTTTCTGCTAGGTTTTACACTTTCGGATCAGGCCCGGTTCAAACGCCATGTGGTTTCTGGGAGAAAATCCGGCTTTTGAATGGGTGTCTATTGCGTTACACACCAGTGAGGGTCGTTACGCTTAGAGTGTAGGCGGCTTCAAAAAAAAGCTCAAACTTTCTCGCTTAAACCGTGTTTTCAGCCACAAATTTCACTCTACAGACATGATTTTCTCAAAAGTAGTAGGAAAACTTGTCCTGATTCACACAATGTGTCTACCTAAACGATAGGATTTACGGTTTTTGAATGACAAGCCTCAAAGTGAGGAGAGCACAGGTGAGCGGCCTCATTGACTCCCAGTATAAACGTTGCTGAAAAGTCACTCGTTTTTAACTCCCTGTAGCGTCCTCATTTTTAACAATACAAACAAAAAAATACATCATTTTATTCAGGAGACCCTTCTAGCGCTCACTGTGAAAGAATTTTGTGAATAGCTGCTTCCGTTGTCGAGTTATTTGTCATTGTTCGAGGCCTGGTCCTTCATAAAAAAAACAGTAGAAAACTCCAGCCCTTGTGTGTCAGCCTCACCTTAGCCGCCCACTTTATTAGGAACACTTCTGTTCGTACATTCAAACTACAAACACTCTTCTTAGAGTTTAGAGTTTATTTTATTTTTAAAAGGGACAGTGCACAAATTAAACATTATCCTTGTGTTAAGGACAGATGTCTGTCCCAGGTTATAGCAGTACATGCTAATTTCCGCCTGTAGGCACTTTGTTCATACTCTTGAATAGGTCTTCTTCATGACGGCTGCTGTCTCGAGCACACACACAATCATTGCATTGAAACATCATTGCGGGTCACACATTCACGGCCAGCAAACATGCGTGACCGAATTGCTTCACGCACTGCATCCTCTCACAATTTCCCCCGGGGAATTGTCCGGTCTAGTGTTATATTTGTTACTCTTCCTACACAAATTTCGATTTCGATTAACTCAATAACCGTACGTCGCACACAGACAAACAATATATCAAAACGTGCGGCTCGATCGGACTCGCTATGCTATTACTTTTCTCTATAGAAAACGATTTTTTCGCGACGTAGTCGCGAAAAAATCACCCCAAAAAACCCCATTCATTTCTATGGAATTAACTGAAAAAAAGCACTTTTTCAACGTTTTTCAAACGTCCGCTGCTCTGGCATGCTTTAACCTAGAGACGTGATTCAAACTCTAAAACGTAGGAAAACTTCTCCTCTGTGGATCTGGCATTCAACTTTCCTGCTAGGTTCTACACTTTTGGATCAGTCCCTGCTCAAACGCCATGTGGGTTCCGGGAGAAAATCCGGCTTTTGAATGGGTGTCTATTGCGTTACACACCAGTGAAGGTCGTTAAGCTTAGAGTGTAGACAGCTTGGAATAAAAGCTCAAACTTTCTCGCTTAAACTGTGTTTTCATCCACAAATTTCACTCTACAGACATGATTTTCTCAAAAGTAGTAGGAAAACTTGTCCTGATTCACACAGTGTGTCTATCTAAATGATAGGATTTTCAATTTTTGAATGAGAAGCCTCAAACTGAGAAGAGGGCAGCCAAATGGCCTCACCTTAGCCGCCCACTTTATTAGGAACACTTCTGTTCGTACATACAAACTACAACCACTCTTCTTAAAGTTTATTCTATTTTTAAAAGGGACAGTGCACAAATTAAACATTATCCTTGTGGTAAGGACAGATGTCTGTCCCAGGTTATAGCAGTACATGCTAATTTCCGCCTGTAGTCACTTTGGTTATACTGTTGAATAGCTCTTCTTCATGACGGCTGCTGTCTCAAGCACACACACACAATCATTGCATTGAAACATCATTGCGGGTCACACGTTCACGGCCAGCGAACATGCGTGACCGAATTGCTTCGCGCACTGCATCCTCTCACAATTTCCCCCGGGGAATTGTCCGGTCTAGTGTTATATTTGTTACTCTTCCTACACAAATTTTGATTTCGAGTAACACAATAACCGTACGTCGCACACAGACAAACAATGTATCAAAAAGTGCGGCTCGATCGGACTCGCTATGCTATTACTTTTCTCTATAGAATACGATTTTTTCGCGACGTAGTCGCGAAAAAATCGCCCCAAAAAACCCCATTCATTTCTATGGAATTAATTGAAAAAAAAGCACTTTTTCAATGTTTTTCAAACATCCACTGCTCTGGCATGCTTTCACCTAGAGACATGATTCAAACTCTAAAACGTAGGAAAACTTCTCCTCTGTGGATCTGGCATTCAACTTTTCTGCTAGGTTTTACACTTTCGGATCAGTCCCGGGTCAAACGCCATGTGGTTTCTGGGAGAAAATCCGGCTTTTGAATGGGTGTCTATTGCGTTACACACCAGTGGACCTCGTTAAGGTCAGAGTGGAGAGAGGTTCAAAAAAAAGGTCAAACTTTCTCGCTTAAACTCTGTTTTCATCCACAAATTTCACTCTACAGACATGATTTTCTCAAAAGTAGTAGGAAAACTTGTCCTGATTCACACAATGTGTCTACCTAAACGATAGGATTTACGGTTTTTGAATGACAAGCCTCAAAGTGAGGAGAGCACAGGTGAGCGGCCTCATTGACTCCCAGTATAAACGTTGCTGAAAAGTCACTCGTTTTTAACTCCCTGTAGCGTCCTCATTTTTAACAATACAAACAAAAAAATACATCATTTTATTCAGGAGACCCTTCTAGCGCTCACTGTGAAAGAATTTTGTGAATAGCTGCTTCCGTTGTCGAGTTATTTGTCATTGTTCGAGGCCTGGTCCTTCATAAAAAAAACAGTAGAAAACTCCAGCCCTTGTGTGTCAGCCTCACCTTAGCCGCCCACTTTATTAGGAACACTTCTGTTCGTTCATACAAACTACAAACACTCTTCTTAGAGTTTAGAGTTTATTTTATTTTTAAAAGGGACAGTGCACAAATTAAACATTATCCTTGTAGGAAAACTTGTCCTGATTCACTCAATGTGTCTACCTAAACGATAGGATTTACGGTTTTTCAATGACAAGCGTCAAACTGAGGACAGGGCAGCTGACAGGCTTCATTGAAACCCATTGTAAACATGAGAGAAAAGTCACTCGTTTTTAAATCACTCTATTGTCGTTATTTTTAAGAGTACAAACAAAAAAATACATCATTTTATTCAGGAGACCCTTCTAGCGCTCACTGTGAAAGAATTTTGTGAATAGAAGCTTTCGTTGTCGAGTTATTTGTGATTGTTCGAGGCCTACTTCTTAGCAAAACACAGCAGAAACCTGACATAATCTTGTGTGTGTCTCTTAACTCTCCTGTTCAGGCCCGTCACCATGCCGATTGGGGCCAGTGACGGGGCAGAGGGAAAAGCTGTCTCAAGCACACACACATCATGCTCAAAATTTCAAACTTAAACTGTTTTCAGCCACAAATTTCACACTACAGACATAATTTTCTCAAAAGTAGTAGTCACACTTGTCCCAAAAAAACCCCATTCATTTCTATGGAATTAATTGGAAAAAAAAAGCACTTTTTCAAACATCCGCTGCTCTGAGAAACTGAGAAGAGATCAGCTGACAGGCCTCACCTTAGCCGCCCACTTTATTAGGAACACTTCTGTTCGTACATACAAACTACAAACACTCTTCTTAGAGTTTATTTTATTTTTAAAAGGGACAGTGCACAAATTAAACATTATCCTTGTGGTAAGGACAGATGTCTGTCCCAGGTTAAAGCAGTACATGCTAATTTCCGCCTGTAGTCACTTTGTTCATACTGTTGAATAGCTCTTCTTCATGATGGCTGCTGTCTCAAGCACACACACAATCATTGCATTGAAACGTCATTGCAGGTCACACGTTCACGGCCAGCGAACATGCGTGACCGAATTGCTTCGCGCACTGCATCCTCTCACAATTTCCCCCGGGGAATTGTCCGGTCTAGTTAGGATGCAGTGCTGCAGCACAGCAACCTATGGGCTCCCCTAGGGGAGCCCATAGGTTGCAGTGCAAAGCACTGCAACTATTGTTCTTCTACGTATTTCTTCTTCTTCTTCTTCTTCTTCTTTTTTTTATTATTATTATTCCTACGCAAATTTTGATTTCGAATACCTCAATAACCGTACGTCGCACACAGACAAACAATACATCAAAACGTGCGGCTCGATCGGACTCGCTATGCTATTACTTTTCTCTATAGATTGCGATTTTTTCGCGACGTAGTCGCGAAAAAATCGCCCAAAAAAACCCCATTCATTTCTATGGAATTAATTGAAAAAAAAGCACTTTTTCAACGTTTTTCAAACATCCGCTGCTCTGGCATGCTTTCACCTAGAGACATGATTCAAACTCTAAAACGTAGGAAAACTTCTCCTCTGTGGATCTGGCATTCAACTTTTCTGCTAGGTTTTACACTTTCGGATCAGGCCCGGTTCAAACGCCATGTGGTTTCTGGGAGAAAATCCGGCTTTTGAATGGGTGTCTATTGCGTTACACACCAGTGCGCCTCGTTAACTCAGAGTGTAGGCGGCTTCAAAAAAAAGCTCAAAATTTCTCACTTAAACTGTGTTTTCATCCACAAATTTCACTCTACAGACATGATTTTCTCAAAAGTAGTAGGAAAACTTGTCCTGATTCACACAATGTGTCTACCTAAACGGTAGGATTTACGGTTTTTGAATGACAAGCCTCAAAGTGAGGAGAGCACAGGTGAGCGGCCTCATTGACTCCCAGTATAAACGTTGCTGAAAAGTCACTCGTTTTTAACTCCCTGTAGCGTCCTCATTTTTAACAATACAAACAAAAAAATACATCATTTTATTCAGGAGACCCTTCTAGCGCTCACTGTGAAAGAATTTTGTGAATAGCTGCTTCCGTTGTCGAGTTATTTGTCATTGTTCGAGGTCTGGTCTGTAGTAAAACACAGCCCAAAATTCAAGACCTTGTGTGTTTTAGCTCATTGACATGCATTATAAACTGGATAGAAAAGTCACTCGTTTTTAAATCGCTCTAGTGTCGTTATTTTTAAGAGTACAAACAAAAAAATACATAATTTTATTCAGGAGACCCTTCTAGCGCTCACTGTGAAAGAATTTTGTGAATAGCTGCTTCCGTTGTCGAGTTATTTGTCATTGTTCGAGGTCTGGTCCGTAGTAAAACACAGCACAATATTCAAGACCTTGTGTTTCTTAGCTCATTGACTCACATTATAAACGTGAGTGAAAAGTCACTCGTTTTTAAATCGCTCTAGTGTCGTTATTTTAAAGAGTACAAACAAAAAAATACATCATTTTATTCAGGAGACCCTTCTAGCGCTCAGTGTGAAAGAATTTTGTGAATAGCTGCTTCCGTTGTCGAGTTATTTGTCATTGTTCGAGGTCTGGTCCGTAGTAAAACACAGCACAATATTCAAGACCTTGTGTTTCTTAGCTCATTGACTCACATTATAAACGTGAGTGAAAAGTCACTCATTTTTAAATCGCTCTAGTGTCGTTATTTTTAAGAGTACAAACAAAAAAATACATCATTTTATTCAGGAGACCCTTCTAGCGCTCACTGTGAAAGAATTTTGTGAATAGCTGCTTCCGTTGTCGAGTTATTTGTCATTGTTCGAGGTCTGGTCCGTAGTAAAACACAGCACAATATTCAAGACCTTGTGTGTCTTAGGTCATTGACACACATTATAAACATGAGTGAAAAGTCACTCGTTTTTAAATCGCTCTAGTGTCGTTATTTTAAAGAGTACAAACAAAAAAATACATCATTTTATTCAGGAGACCCTTCTAGCGCTCAGTGTGAAAGAATTTTGTGAATAGCTGCTTCCGTTGTCGAGTTCTTTGTCATTGTTCGAGGCCTGGTCCTTCATAAAAAAAACAGTAGAAAACTCCAGCCCTTGTGTGTCTTAGCCTCACCTTAGCCGCCCACTTTATTAGGAACACTTCTGTTCGTACATACAACCTACAAACACTCTTCTTAGAGTTTAGAGTTTATTTTATTTTTAAAAGGGACAGTGCACAAATTAAACATTATCCTTGTGGTAAGGACAGATGTCTGTCCCAGGTTATAGCAGTACATGCTAATTTCCGCCTGTAGTCACTTTGTTCAACTCTTGAATAGCTCTTCTTCATGACGGCTGCTGTCTCAAGCACACACATAATCATTGCCTTGAAACATCATTGCGGGTCACACATTCACGGCCAGCAAACATGCGTGAGCGAATTGCTTCGCGCACTGCATCCTCTCACAATTTCCCCCGGGGAATTGTCCGGTCTAGTGTTATATTTGTTACTCTTCCTTCACAAATTTTGATTTCGAGTAACACAATAACCGTACGTCGCACACAGACAAACAATGTATCAAAACGTGCGGCTCGATCGGACTCGCTATGCTATTACTTTTCTCTATAGAATACGATTTTTTCGCGACATAGTCGCGAAAAAATCGTCCAAAAAAATCCCCATTCATTTCTATGGAATTAATTGAAAAAAAAGCACTTTTTCAACGTTTTTCAAACGTCCACTGCTCTGGCATGCTTTCACCTAGAGACGTGATTCAAACTCTAAAACGTAGGAAAACTTCTCCTCTGTGGATCTGGCATTCAACTTTTCTGCTAGGTTCTACACTTTCGGATCAGTCCCGGGTCAAACGCCATGTGGGTTCTGATAGAAAATCCGGCTTTTGAATGGGTGTCTATTGCGTTACACACCAGTGCGCCTCGTTAACTCAGAGTGTAGGCGGCTTCAAAAAAAAGCTCAAACTTTCTCGCTTAAACTGTTTTCAGCCACAAATTTCACTCTACATACATGATTTTCTCAAAAGTAGTAGGAAAACTTGTCCTGATTCACACAATGTGTCTACCTAAACGATAGGATTTACGGTTTTTGAATGAGAAGCCTCAAACTGAGAAGAGGGCAGACGAGAGGCTTCATTGACACCTATTATAAACGGGACAGAAAAGTCACTCATATTTAACTTGCTCTAGTGTCGTCATTTTTAATACTACAGAGAAACAAATACATCATTTTATTCAGGAGACCCTTCTAGCGCTCACTGTGAAAGAATTTGGTGAATAGCTGCTTCCGTTGTCGAGTTATTTGTCATTGTTCGAGGCCTGGTCATTCATATAAAACAGCACAAAACTCCAAAAAAAAAAACAGCCTCGGTCGGCATGACACTTCACCTTAGGCGCCCACTTTATTAGGAACACTTCTGTTCGTACATACAAACTACAAACACACTTCTTAGAGTTCAGAGTTTATTTTATTTTTAAAAGGGACAATGCACAAATTAAACATTATCCTTGTGGTAAGGACAGATGTCTGTCCCAGGTTATAGCAGTACATGCTAATTTCCGCCTGTAGTCACTTTGTTCATACTCTTGAAAAGCTCTTCTTCATGACGGCTGCTGTCTCAAGCACACACATGATCATTGCATTGAAACATCATTGCGGGTCACACATTCACGGCCAGCGAACATGCGTGACCGAATTGCTTCGCGCACTGCATCCTCTCACAATTTCCCCCGGGGAATTGTCCGGTCTAGTGTTATATTTGTTACTCTTCCTACACAAATTTTGATTTCGAGTAACACAATAACCGTACGTCGCACACAGACAAACAATGTATCAAAACGTGCGGCTCGATCGGACTCGCTATGCTATTACTTTTCTCTATAGAATACGATTTTTTCGCGACGTAGTCGCGAAAAAATCGTCCAAAAAAACCCCATTCATTTCTATGGAATTAATTTGAAAAAAAGCACTTTTTCAACGTTTTTCAAACATCCGCTGCTCTGGCATGCTTTAACCTAGAGACGTGATTCAAACTCTAAAACGTAGGAAAACTTCTCCTCTGTGGATCTGGCATTCAACTTTTCTGCAAGGTTCTACACTTTCGGATCAGGCCCGGCTCAAACACGATGTGAGTTCTGGGAGAAAATCCGGCTTTTGAATGGGTGTCTATTGCGTTACACACCAGTGGACCTCGTTATGCTCAGAGTGGAGAGAGGTTAAAACAAAAGGTCAAACTTTCTCGCTTAAACTCTGTTTTCAGCCACAAATTTCACTCTACAGACATGATTTTCTCAAAAGTAGTAGGAAAACTTGTCCTGATTCACACAATGTGTCTACCTAAACGATAGGATTTACGGTTTTTGAATGACAAGCGTCAAACTGAGGACAGGGCAGCTGACAGGCTTCATTGAAACCCATTGTAAACATGATAGAAAAGTCACTCGTTTTTAAATCGCTCTATTGTCGTTATTTTTAAGAGTACAAACAAAAAAATACATCATTTTATTCAGGAGACCCTTCTAGCGCTCACTGTGAAAGAATTTTGTGAATAGAAGCTTTCGTTGTCGAGTTATTTGTGATTGTTCGAGGCCTACTTCTTAGCAAAACACAGCAGAAACCTGACATAATCTTGTGTGTGTCTCTTAACTCTCCTGTTCAGGCCCGTCACCATGCCGATTGGGGCCAGTGACGGGGCAGAGGGAAAAGCTGTCTCAAGCACACACACATCATGCTCAAAATTTCAAACTTAAACTGTTTTCAGCCACAAATTTCACACTACAGACATAATTTTCTCAAAAGTAGTAGTCACACTTGTCCCAAAAAAAACCCATTCATTTCTATGGAATTAATTGGAAAAAAAAAGCACTTTTTCAAACATCCGCTGCTCTGTGAAACTGAGAAGAGATCAGCCGACAGGCCTCACCTTAGCCGCCCACTTTATTAGGAACACTTCTGTTCGTACATACAAACTACAAACACTCTTCTTAGAGTTTATTTTATTTTTAAAAGGGACAGTGCACAAATTAAACATTATCCTTGTGGTAAGGACAGATGTCTGTCCCAGGTTAAAGCAGTACATGCTAATTTCCGCCTGTAGTCACTTTGTTCATACTGTTGAATAGCTCTTCTTCATGATGGCTGCTGTCTCAAGCACACACACAATCATTGCATTGAAACGTCATTGCAGGTCACTCGTTCACGGCCAGCGAACATGCGTGACCGAATTGCTTCGCGCACTGCATCCTCTCACAATTTCCCCCGGGGAATTGTCCGGTCTAGTGTTATATTTGTTACTCTTCCTACACAAATTTCGATTTCGATTAACTCAATAACCGTACGTCGCACACAGACAAACAATATATCAAAACGTGCGGCTCGATCGGACTCGCTATGCTATTACTTTTCTCTATAGAATACGATTTTTTCGCGACGTAGTCGCGAAAAAATCGCCCCAAAAAACCCCATTCATTTCTATGGAATTAATTGAAAAAAAAGCACTTTTTCAATGTTTTTCAAACATCCACTGCTCTGGCATGCTTTCACCTAGAGACATGATTCAAACTCTAAAACGTAGGAAAACTTCTCCTCTGTGGATCTGGCATTCAACTTTTCTGCTAGGTTTTACACTTTCGGATCAGGCCCGGTTCAAACGCCATGTGGTTTCTGGGAGAAAATCCGGCTTTTGAATGGGTGTCTATTGCGTTACACACCAGTGAGGGTCGTTAAGCTTAGAGTGTAGGCGGCTTCAAAAAAAAGCTCAAACTTTCTCGCTTAAACCGTGTTTTCAGCCACAAATTTCACTCTACAGACATGATTTTCTCAAAAGTAGTAGGAAAACTTGTCCTGATTCACACAATGTGTCTACCTAAACGATAGGATTTACGGTTTTTGAATGACAAGCCTCAAAGTGAGGAGAGCACAGGTGAGCGGCCTCATTGACTCCCAGTATAAACGTTGCTGAAAAGTCACTCGTTTTTAACTCCCTGTAGCGTCCTCATTTTTAACAATACAAACAAAAAAATACATCATTTTATTCAGGAGACCCTTCTAGCGCTCACTGTGAAAGAATTTTGTGAATAGCTGCTTCCGTTGTCGAGTTATTTGTCATTGTTCGAGGCCTGGTCCTTCATAAAAAAAACAGTAGAAAACTCCAGCCCTTGTGTGTCAGCCTCACCTTAGCCGCCCACTTTATTAGGAACACTTCTGTTCGTACATACAAACTACAAACACTCTTCTTAGAGTTTAGAGTTTATTTTATTTTTAAACCGTGTTTTCTGCCACAAATTTCACTCTACAGACATGATTTTCTCAAAAGTAGTAGGAAAACTTGTCCTGATTCACACAATGTGTCTACCTAAACGATAGGATTTACGGTTTTTGAATGACAAGCCTCAAAGTGAGGAGAGCACAGGTGAGCGGCCTCATTGACTCCCAGTATAAACGTTGCTGAAAAGTCACTCGTTTTTAACTCCCTGTAGCGTCCTCATTTTTAACAATACAAACAAAAAAATACATCATTTTATTCAGGAGACCCTTCTAGCGCTCACTGTGAAAGAATTTTGTGAATAGCTGCTTCCGTTGTCGAGTTATTTGTCATTGTTCGAGGCCTGGTCCTTCATAAAAAAAACAGTAGAAAACTCCAGCCCTTGTGTGTCAGCCTCACCTTAGCCGCCCACTTTATTAGGAACACTTCTGTTCGTACATACAAACTACAAACACTCTTCTTAGAGTTTAGAGTTTATTTTATTTTTAAAAGGGACAGTGCACAAATTAAACATTATCCTTGTGTTAAGGACAGATGTCTGTCCCAGGTTATAGCAGTACATGCTAATTTCCGCCTGTAGTCACTTTGGTCATACTCTTGAATAGGTCTTCTTCATGATGGCTGCTGTCTCGAGCACACACACGATCATTGCATTGAAACATCATTGCGGGTCACACATTCACGGCCAGCGAACATGCGTGAGCGAATTGCTTCGCGCACTGCATCCTCTCACAATTTCCCCCGGGGAATTGTCCGGTCTAGTTATTATTATTATTATTCCTACGCAAATTTTGATTTCGAATAACTCAATAACCGTACGTCGCACACAGACAAACAATATATCAAAACGTGCGGCTCGATCGGACTCGCTATGCTATTACTTTTCTCTATAGAATACGATTTTTTCGCGACGTAGTCGCGAAAAAATCGCCCCAAAAAACCCCATTCATTTCTATGGAATTAATTGAAAAAAAAGCACTTTTTCAATGTTTTTCAAACATCCACTGCTCTGGCATGCTTTCACCTAGAGACATGATTCAAACTCTAAAACGTAGGAAAACTTCTCCTCTGTGGATCTGGCATTCAACTTTTCTGCTAGGTTTTACACTTTCGGATCAGGCCCGGTTCAAACGCCATGTGGTTTCTGGGAGAAAATCCGGCTTTTGAATGGGTGTCTATTGCGTTACACACCAGTGAGGGTCGTTCATCTTAGAGTGTAGGCGGCTTCAAAAAAAGGTCAAACTTTCTCGCTTAAACTCCGTTTTCAGCCACAAATTTCACTCTACAGACATGATTTTCTCAAAAGTAGTAGGAAAACTTGTCCTGATTCACACAATGTGTCTACCTAAACGGTAGGATTTACGGTTTTTGAATGACAAGCCTCAAAGTGAGGAGAGCACAGGTGAGCGGCCTCATTGACTCCCAGTATAAATGTTGCTGAAAAGTCACTCGTTTTTAACTCCCTGTAGCGTCCTCATTTTTAACAATACAAACAAAAAAATACATCATTTTATTCAGGAGACCCTTCTAGCGCTCACTGTGAAAGAATTTTGTGAATAGCTGCTTCCGTTGTCGAGTTATTTGTCATTGTTCGAGGCCTGGTCCTTCATAAAAAAACAGTAGAAAACTCCAGCCCTTGATGTGTCAGCCTCACCTTAGCCGCCCACTTTATTAGGAACACTTCTGTTCGTACATACAAACTACAAACACTCTTCTTAGAGTTTAGAGTTTATTTTATTTTTAAAAGGGACAGTGCACAAATTAAACATTATCCTTGTGTTAAGGACAGATGTCTGTCCCAGGTTATAGCAGTACATGCAAACAAACAGTACATTACTTTTCTCTATAGAATACGATTTTTTCGCGACGTAGTCGTGAAAAAATCGCCCCAAAAAACCCCATTCATTTCTATGGAATTAATTGAAAAAAAAGCACTTTTTCAACGTTTTTCAAACATCCGTTGCTCTGGCATGCTTTCACCTAGAGACATGATTCAAACTCTAAAACGTAGGAAAACTTCTCCTCTGTGGATCTGGCATTCAACTTTTCTGCTAGGTTTTACACTTTCGGATCAGTCCCGGTTCAAACGCCATGTGGTTTCTGGGAGAAAATCCGGCTTTTGAATGGGTGTCTATTGCGTTACACACCAGTGAGGGTCGTTACGCTTAGAGTGTAGGCGGCTTCAAAAAAAAGCTCAAACTTTCTCGCTTAAACCGTGTTTTCCGCCACAAATTTCACTCTACAGACATGATTTTCTCAAAAGTAGTAGGAAAACTTGTCCTGATTCACACAATGTGTCTACCTAAACGATAGGATTTACGGTTTTTGAATGACAAGCCTCAAAGTGAGGAGAGCACAGGTGAGCGGCCTCATTGACTCCCAGTATAAACGTTGCTGAAAAGTCACTCGTTTTTAACTCCCTGTAGCGTCCTCATTTTTAACAATACAAACAAAAAAATACATCATTTTATTCAGGAGACCCTTCTAGCGCTCACGGTGAAAGAATTTTGTGAATAGCTGCTTCCGTTGTCGAGTTATTTGTCATTGTTCGAGGCCTGGTCCTTCATGAAAAAAACAGTAGAAAACTCCAGCCCTTGTGTGTCAGCCTCACCTTAGCCACCCACTTTATTAGGAACACTTCTGTTCGTACATACAAACTACAAACACTCTTCTTAGAGTTTAGAGTTTATTTTATTTTTAAAAGGGACAGTGCACAAATTAAACATTATCCTTGTGTTAAGGACAGATGTCTGTCCCAGGTTATAGCAGTACATGCTAATTTCCGCCTGTAGTCACTTTGGTCATAGTCTTGAATAGCTCTTCTTCATGATGGCTGCTGTCTCGAGCACACACACAATCATTGCATTGAAACATCATTGCGGGTCACGCGTTCACGGCCAGCGAACATGCGTGAGCGAATTGCTTCGCGCACTGCATCCTCTCACAATTTCCCCCGGGGAATTGTCCGGTCTAGTGTTATATTTGTTACTCTTCCTACACAAATTTTGATTTCGAGTAACACAATAACCGTACGTCGCACACAGACAAACAATGTATCAAAACGTGCGGCTCGATCGGACTCGCTATGCTATTACTTTTCTCTATAGATTGCGATTTTTTCGCGACGTAGTCGCGAAAAAATCGTCCAAGAAAACCCCATTCATTTCTATGGAATTAATTGAAAAAAATGCACTTTTTCAACGTTTTTCAAACGTCCGCTGCTCTGGCATGCTTTCACCTAGAGACGTGATTCAAACTCTAAAACGTAGGAAAACTTCTCCTCTGTGGATCTGGCATTCAACTTTTCTGCTAGGTTCTACACTTTCGGATCAGTCCCGGGTCAAACGCCATGTGGTTTCTGGGAGAAAATCCGGCTTTTGAATGGGTGTCTATTGCGTTACACACCAGTGGACCTCGTTAAGGTCAGAGTGGAGAGAGGTTCAAAAAAAAGGTCAAACTTTCTCGCTTAAACTCTGTTTTCAGCCACAAATTTCACTCTACAGACATGATTTTCTCAAAAGTAGTAGGAAAACTTGTCCTGATTCACACAATGTGTCTACCTAAACGATATTATTTACGGTTTTTGAATGACAAGCCTCAAAGTGAGGAGAGCACAGGTGAGCGGCCTCATGGACTCCCATTATAAACGTTGCTGAAAAGTCACTCGTTTTTAACTCCCTGTAGCGTCCTCATTTTTAACAAGACAGACAAAAAAATTACATCAGTCTATTCAGGAGACCCTTCTAGCGCTCAGTGTGAAAGAATTTTGTGAATAGCTGCTTCCGTTGTCGAGTTATTTGTCATTGTTCGAGGCCTGGTCCTTCATAAAAAAACAGTAGAAAACTCCAGCCCTTATGTGTCTTAGCCTCACCTTAGCCGCCCACTTTATTAGGAACACTTCTGTTCGTACATACAAACTACAAACACTCTTCTTAGAGTTTAGAGTTTATTTTATTTTTAAAAGGGACAGTGCACAAATTAAACATTATCCTTGTGGTAAGGACAGATGTCTGTCCCAGGTTATAGCAGTACATGCTAATTTCCGCCTGTAGTCACTTTGGTCATACTCTTGAATAGGTCTTCTTCATGATGGCTGCTGTCTCGAGCACACACACAATCATTGCATTGAAACATCATTGCGGGTCACACATTCACGGCCAGCGAACATGCGTGAGCGAATTGCTTCGCGCACTGCATCCTCTCACAATTTCCCCCGGGGAATTGTCCGGTCTAGTGTTATATTTGTTACTCTTCCTACACAAATTTTGATTTCGAGTAACACAATAACCGTACGTCGCACACAGACAAACAATGTATCAAAACGTGCGGCTCGATCGGACTCGCTATGCTATTACTTTTCTCTACAGAATACGATTTTTTCGCGACGTAGTCGCGAAAAAATCGTCCAAACAAACCCCATTCATTTCTATGGAATTAATTGAAAAAAAAGCACTTTTTCAACGTTTTTCAAACATCCGCTGCTCTGGCATGCTTTCACCTAGAGACGTGATTCAAACTCTAAAACGTAGGAAAACTTCTCCTCTGTGGATCTGGCATTCAACTTTTCTGCTAGGTTCTACACTTTCGGATCAGTCCCGGGTCAAACGCCATGTGGGTTCTGGGAGAAAATCCGGCTTTTGAATGGGTGTCTATTGCGTTACACACCAGTGAAGCTCGTTAACTTAGAGTGGAGAGAGGTTGAAAAAAAGCTCAAACTTTCTCGCTTAAACTGTGTTTTCAGCCACAAATTTCACTCTACAGACATGATTTTCTCAAAAGTAGTAGGAAAACTTGTCCTGATTCACATAATGTGTCTACCTAAACGATAGGATTTACAGTTTTTGAATGACAAGTGTCAAACTGAGGACAGGACAGCTGACAGGCTTCATTGACACCCATTATAAACGTGAGAGAAAAGTCACTCATTTTGAAATCGCTCTAGTGTCGTTATTTTTAAGACTACAGACAAAAAAATACATCATTTTATTCAGGAGACCCTTCTAGCGCTCACTGTGAAAGAATTTTGTGAATAGCTGCTTCCGTTGTCGAGTTATTTGTCATTGTTCGAGGCCTGTTCCTTAGCAAAATTCAGCAGACACCTGACAAAATCTTGTATGTGTGTCTTAACCTGCTCAGGCCCGTCACCATGCCGACTGGCTTCAGTAAGGGAGCACAGAGGGGAGGGGGCGGCTGTCTCAAGCACACACATAAATCATGGCATTGTAGCTTCATAGCAGGTCACACAACCGTACATCGCACACAGACAAACAATATATCAAAACGTGCGGCTCGATCGGACTCGCTATGCTATTACTTTTCTCTACAGAATACAAAAAAACCCATTCATTTCTATGGAATTAATTGAAAAAAAAGCACTTTTTCAACGTTTTTCAAACGTCTGCTGCTCTGGCATGCTTTCACCTAGAGACATGATTCAAACTCTAAAACGTAGGAAAACTTCTCCTCTGTGGATCTGGCATTCAACTTTTCTGCTAGGTTCTACACTTTCGGATCAGTCCCGGCTCAAACGCCATGTGGGTTCCGGGAGAAAATCCGGCTTTTGAATGGGTGTCTATTGCGTTACACACCAGTGAAGCTCGTTAAGTCAGAGTGGAGATGGCTTGGAAAAAAAGCTCAAACTTTCTCACTTAAACTGTGTTTTCATCCACAAATTTTACTCTACAGACATGATTTTTTTCAAAAGTAGTAGGAAAACTTGTCCTGATTCACACAATGTGTCTATCTAAACGATAGGATTTACAGTTTTTGAATGAGAAGCCTCAAACTGAGAAGAGGGCAGCCGAATGGCCTCATTGACACCCATTATAAACGTGACAGAAAAACAGCCTCGGTCGGCATGACACTTCTCCTTAGCCGCCCACTTTATTAGGAACACTTCTGTTCATACATACAAACTACAAACACTCTTCTTAGAGTTTAGAGTTCATTTTATTTTTAAAAGGGACAGTGCACAAATTAAACATTATCCTTGTGGTAAGGACAGATGTCTGTCCCAGGTTATAGCAGTACATGCTAATTTCCGCCTGCAGTCACTTTTTGTTTATACTCTTGAATAGCTCTTCTTCATGACGGCTGCTGTCTCGAGCACACACACGATCATTGCATTGAAACATCATTGCGGGTCACACATTCACGGCCAGCGAACATGCGTGAGCGAATTGCTTCGCGCACTGCATCCTCTCACAATTTCCCCCGGGGAATTGTCCGGTCTAGTGTTATATTTGTTACTCTTCCTACACAAATTTTGATTTCGAGTAACACAATAACCGTACGTCGCACACAGACAAACAATGTATCAAAACGTGCGGCTCGATCGGACTCGCTATGCTATTACTTTTCTCTATAGAATACAATTTTTTCGCGACGTAGTCGCGAAAAAATCGTCCAAACAATCCCCATTCATTTCTATGGAATTAATTGAAAAAAAAGCACTTTTTCAACGTTTTTCAAACATCCGCTGCTCTGGCATGCTTTCACCTAGAGACGTGATTCAAACTCTAAAACGTAGGAAAACTTCTCCTCTGTGGATCTGGCCTTCAACTTTTCTGCTAGGTTCTACACTCTCGGATCAGTCCCGGCTCAAACGCCATGTTGGTTCTGGGAGAAAATCCGGCTTTTTATGGGTGTCTATTGCGTTACACACCAGTGGACCTCGTTATGCTCAGAGTGGAGAGAGGTTAAAAAAAAAGGTCAAACTTTCTCGCTTAAACTCTGTTTTCAGCCACAAATTTCACTCTACAGACTTGATTTTCTCAAAAGTAGTAGGAAAACTTGTCCTGATTCACACAATGTGTCTACCTAAACGATAGGATTTACACTTTTTTAATGACAAGCCTCAATCTGAGAAGAGGGCAGCCGAATGGCCTCATTGACACCCATTATAAACGTGACAGAAAAACAGCCTCGGTCAGCATGACACTTCACCTTAGCCGCCCACTTTATTAGGAACACTTCTGTTCGTACATACAAACTACAACCACTCTTCTTAGAGTTTAGAGTTCATTTTATTTTTAAAAGGGACAGTGCACAAATTAAACATTATCCTTGTGGTAAGGACAGATGTCTGTCCCAGGTTATAGCAGTACATGCTAATTTCCGCCTGTAGTCACTTTGTTCATACTCTTGAAAAGCTCTTCTTCATGACGGCTGCTGTCTCAAGCACACACATGATCATTGCATTGAAACATCATTGCGGGTCACACATTCACGGCCAGCGAACATGCGTGACCGAATTGCTTCGCGCACTGCATCCTCTCACAATTTCCCCCGGGGAATTGTCCGGTCTAGTTAGGATGCAGTGCTGCAGCACAGCAACCTATGGGCTCCCCTAGGGGAGCCCATAGGTTGCAGTGCAAAGCACTGCAACTATTGTTCTTCTACGTGTTTCTTCTTATTATTATTCCTACGCAAATTTTGATTTCGAATAACTCAATAACCGTACGTCGCACACAGACAAACAATATATCAAAACGTGCGGCTCGATCGGACTCGCTATGCTATTACTTTTCTCTGTAGAATACGATTTTTTCGCGACGTAGTCGCGAAAAAATCGCCCCAAAAAACCCCATTCATTTCTATGGAATTAATTGAAAAAAAAGCACTTTTTCAATGTTTTTCAAACATCCACTGCTCTGGCATGCTTTCACCTAGAGACATGATTCAAACTCTAAAACGTAGGAAAACTTCTCCTCTGTGGATCTGGCATTCAACTTTTCTGCTAGGTTTTACACTTTCGGATCAGGCCCGGTTCAAACGCCATGTGGTTTCTGGGAGAAAATCCGGCTTTTGAATGGGTGTCTATTGCGTTACACACCAGTGAGGGTCGTTTAGCTTAGAGTGTAGGCGGCTTCAAAAAAAAGGTCAAACTTTCTCGCTTAAACTCCGTTTTCAGCCACAAATTTCACTCTACAGACATCATTTTCTCAAAAGTAGTAGGAAAACTTGTCCTGATTCACACAATGTGTCTACCTAAACGATAGGATTTACGGTTTTTGAATGACAAGCCTCAAAGTGAGGAGAGCACAGGTGAGCGGCCTCATTGACTCCCAGTATAAACGTTGCTGAAAAGTCACTCGTTTTTAACTCCCTGTAGCGTCCTCATTTTTAACAATACAAACAAAAAAATACATCATTTTATTCAGGAGACCCTTCTAGCGCTCACTGTGAAAGAATTTTGTGAATAGCTGCTTCCGTTGTCGAGTTATTTGTCATTGTTCGAGGCCTGGTCCTTCATAAAAAAAACAGTAGAAAACTCCAGCCCTTGTGTGTCAGCCTCACCTTAGCCGCCCACTTTATTAGGAACACTTCTGTTCGTACATACAAACTACAAACACTCTTCTTAGAGTTTAGAGTTTATTTTATTTTTAAACCGTGTTTTCAGCCACAAATTTCACTCTACAGACATGATTTTCTCAAAAGTAGTAGGAAAACTTGTCCTGATTCACACAATGTGTCTACCTAAACGATAGGATTTACGGTTTTTGAATGACAAGCCTCAAAGTGAGGAGAGCACAGGTGAGCGGCCTCATTGACTCCCAGTATAAACGTTGCTGAAAAGTCACTCGTTTTTAACTCCCTGTAGCGTCCTCATTTTTAACAATACAAACAAAAAAATACATCATTTTATTCAGGAGACCCTTCTAGCGCTCACTGTGAAAGAATTTTGTGAATAGCTGCTTTCGTTGTCGAGTTATTTGTGATTGTTCGAGGCCTACTCCTTAGCAAAACACAGCAGACAGACACCTGACAAAATCTTGTGTGTGTATCTTAACCTGCTCAGGCCCTTCACCATGCCGACTGGATTCAGTAAGCGAGCACAGAGGGGAGGGGCCGGCTGTCTCAAGCACACACATAAATCATGGCATTGTAGCTCCATAGCAGGTCACACAACCATACGTCGCACACAGACAAACAATATATCAAAACGTGCGGCTCGATTGGACTCGCTATGCTATTAATTTTCTCTACAGAGTGTAGACAGTTTGAAAACAAAAGCTCAAACTTTCTCGCTTAAACTGTGTTTTCACCCACAAATTTCACTCTACAGACATGATTTTCTCAAAAGTAGTAGGAAAACTTGTCCTGATTCACACAATGTGTCTACCTAAATGATAGGATTTACACTTTTTGAATGACAAGCCTCAAACTGAGAGGAGGGCAGCCGACAGGCCTCACCTTAGCCGCCCACTTTATTAGGAACACTTCTGTTCGTACATACAACCTACAAACACTCTTCTTAGAGTTTAGAGTTTATTTTATTTTTAAAAGGGACAGTGCACAAATTAAACATTATCCTTGTGGTAAGGACAGATGTCTGTCCCAGGTTATAGCAGTACATGCTAATTTCCGCCTGTAGTCACTTTGTTCATGCTCTTGAATAGCTCTTCTTCATGACGGCTGCTGTCTCAAGCACACACACAATCATTGCATTGAAACATCATTGCGGGTCACACATTCACGGCCAGCGAACATGCGTGACCGAATTGCTTCGCGCACTGCATCCTCTCACAATTTCCCCCGGGGAATTGTCCGGTCTAGTTAGGATGCAGTGCTGCAGCACAGCAACCTATGGGCTCCCCTAGGGGAGCCCATAGGTTGCAGTGCAAAGCACTGCAACTATTGTTCTTCTACGTGTTTCTTCTTCTTATTATTAGGATGCAGTGCTGCAGCACAGCAACCTATGGGCTCCCCTAGGGGAGCCCATAGGTTGCAGTGCAAAGCACTGCAACTATTGTTCTTCTACGTATTTCTTCTTCTTCTTCTTCTTATTCCTACGCAAATTTTGATTTCGAATAACTCAATAACCGTACGTCGCACACAGACAAACAATATATCAAAACGTGCGGCTCGATCGGACTCGCTATGCTATTACTTTTCTCTATAGAATACGATTTTTTCGCGACGTAGTCGCGAAAAAATCGCCCCAAAAAACCCCATTCATTTCTATGGAATTAATTGAAAAAAAAGCACTTTTTCAATGTTTTTCAAACATCCACTGCTCTGGCATGCTTTCACCTAGAGACATGATTCAAACTCTAAAACATAGGAAAACTTCTCCTCTGTGGATCTGGCATTCAACTTTTCTGCTAGGTTTTACACTTTCGGATCAGGCCCGGTTCAAACGCCATGTGGTTTCTGGGAGAAAATCCGGCTTTTGAATGGGTGTCTATTGCGTTACACACCAGTGAGGGTCGTTACGCTTAGAGTGTAGGCGGCTTCAAAAAAAAGCTCAAACTTTCTCGCTTAAACCGTGTTTTCCGCCACAAATTTCACTCTACAGACATGATTTTCTCAAAAGTAGTAGGAAAACTTGTCCTGATTCACACAATGTGTCTACCTAAACGATAGGATTTACGGTTTTTGAATTACAAGCCTCAAAGTGAGGAGAGCACAGGTGAGCGGCCTCATTGACTCCCAGTATAAACGTTGCTGAAAAGTCACTCGTTTTTAACTCCCTGTAGCGTCCTCATTTTTAACAATACAAACAAAAAAATACATCATTTTATTCAGGAAACCCTTCTAGCGCTCACTGTGAAAGAATTTTGTGAATAGCTGCTTCCGTTGTCGAGTAATTTGTCATTGTTCGAGGCCTGGTCCTTCATAAAAAAACAGTAGAAAACTCCAGCCCTTGTGTGTCAGCCTCACCTTAGCCGCCCACTTTATTAGGAACACTTCTGTTCGTACATACAAACTACAAACACTCTTCTTAGAGTTTAGAGTTTATTTTATTTTTAAAAGGGACAGTGCACAAATTAAACATTATCCTTGTGTTAAGGACAGATGTCTGTCCCAGGTTATAGCAGTACATGCAAACAAACAGTACATTACTTTTCTCTATAGAATACGATTTTTTCGCGACGTAGTCGTGAAAAAATCGCCCCAAAAAACCCCATTCATTTCTATGGAATTAATTGAAAAAAAAGCACTTTTTCAACGTTTTTCAAACATCCGTTGCTCTGGCATGCTTTCACCTAGAGACATGATTCAAACTCTAAAACGTAGGAAAACTTCTCCTCTGTGGATCTGGCATTCAACTTTTCTGCTAGGTTTTACACTTTCGGATCAGTCCCGGTTCAAACGCCATGTGGTTTCTGGGAGAAAATCCGGCTTTTGAATGGGTGTCTATTGCGTTACACACCAGTGAGGGTCTTTAAGCTTAGAGTGTAGGCGGCTTCAAAAAAAAGCTCAAACTTTCTCGCTTAAACCGTGTTTTCAGCCACAAATTTCACTCTACAGACATGATTTTCTCAAAAGTAGTAGGAAAACTTGTCCTGATTCACACAATGTGTCTACCTACACGATAGGATTTACGGTTTTTGAATGACAAGCCTCAAAGTGAGGAGAGCACAGGTGAGCGGCCTCATTGACTCCCAGTATAAACGTTGCTGAAAAGTCACTCGTTTTTAACTCCCTGTAGCGTCGTCATTTTTAAAAATACAAACAAAAAAATACATCATTTTATTCAGGAGACCCTTCTAGCGCTCACTGTGAAAGAATTTTGTGAATAGCTGCTTCCGTTGTCGAGTTATTTGTCATTGTTCGAGGCCTGGTCCTTCATAAAAAAAACAGTAGAAAACTCCAGCCCTTGTGTGTCAGCCTCACCTTAGCCGCCCACTTTATTAGGAACACTTCTGTTCGTACATACAAACTACAAACACTCTTCTTAGAGTTTAGAGTTTATTTTATTTTTAAAAGGGACAGTGCACAAATTAAACATTATCCTTGTAGGAAAACTTGTCCTGATTCACACAATGTGTCTACCTAAACGATAGGATTTACGGTTTTTGAATGACAAGCGTCAAACTGAGGACAGGGCAGCTGACAGGCTTCATTGAAACCCATTGTAAACATGAGAGAAAAGTCACTCGTTTTTAAATCGCTCTATTGTCGTTATTTTTAAGAGTACAAACAAAAAAATACATCATTTTATTCAGGAGACCCTTCTAGCGCTCACTGTGAAAGAATTTTGTGAATAGCTGCTTCCGTTGTCGAGTTATTTGTTATTGTTCGAGGCCTGGTCCTTCATAAAAAAACAGTAGAAAACTCCAGCCCTTGTGTGTCTTAGCCTCACCTTAGCCGCCCACTTTATTAGGAACACTTCTGTTCGTACATACATACTACAAACACTCTTCTTAGTGTTTAGAGTTTATTTTATTTTTAAAAGGGACAGTGCACAAATTCAACATTATCCTTGTGGTAAGGACAGATGTCTGTCCCAGGTTATAGCAGTACATGCTAATTTCCGCCTGTAGTCACTTTGTTCATGCTCTTGAATAGCTCTTCTTCATGATGGCTGCTGTCTAGAGCACACACACAATCATTGCATTGAAACATCATTGCGGGTCACACATTCACGGCCAGCGAACATGCGTGACCGAATTGCTTCGCGCACTGCATCCTCTCACAATTTCCCCCGGGGAATTGTCCGGTCTAGTTATTATTATTAGGATGCAGTGCTGCAGCACAGCAACCTATGGGCTCCCCTAGGGGAGCCCATAGGTTGCAGTGCAAAGCACTGCAACTATTGTTCTTCTACGTGTTTCTTCTTCTTTTTCTTATTCTTATTATTCCTACGCAAATTTTGATTTCGAATAACTCAATAACCGTACGTCGCACACAGACAAACAATATATCAAAACGTGCGGCTCGATCGAACTCGCTATGCTATTACTTTTCTCTACAGTTTACGATTTTTTCGCGACGTAGTCGCGAAAAAATCGCCCCAAAAAACCCCATTCATTTCTATGGAATTAATTGAAAAAAAAGCACTTTTTCAACGTTTTTCAAACATCCACTGCTCTGGCATGCTTTCACCTAGAGACATGATTCAAACTCTAAAACGTAGGAAAACTTCTCCTCTGTGGATCTGGCATTCAACTTTTCTGCTAGGTTTTACACTTTCGGATCAGGCCCGGTTCAAACGCCATATGGTTTCTGGGAGAAAATCCGGCTTTTGAATGGGTGTCTATTGCGTTACACACCAGTGAGGGTCGTTAGGCTTAGAGTGTAGGCGGCTTCAAAAAAAAGGTCAAACTTTCTCGCTTAAACTCTGTTTTCAGCCACAAATTTCACTCTACAGACATGATTTTCTCAAAAGTAGTAGGAAAACTTGTCCTGATTCACACAATGTGTCTACCTAAACGATAGGATTTACGGTTTTTGAATGACAAGCCTCAAAGTGAGGGGAGCACAGGTGAGCGGCCTCATTGACTCCCAGTATAAACGTTGCTGAAAAGTCACTCGTTTTTAACTCCCTGTAGCGTCCTCATTTTTAACAATACAAACAAAAAAATACATCATTTTATTCAGGAGACCCTTCTAGCGCTCACTGTGAAAGAATTTTGTGAATAGCTGCTTCCGTTGTCGAGTTATTTGTCATTGTTCGAGGCCTGGTCCATAGCAATTTACAGCAGACACCTGATAAAATCTTGTGTGTGTTTCATAACCTGCTCAGGCCTGTCACCATGCTTACTGGCTTCAGTAAGCGAGCACAGAGGGGAGGGGCCGGCTGTCTCAAGCACACAAATCATGGCATTGTAGCTTCATAGCAGGTCACACAACCGTACGTCGCACACAGACAAACAATATATCAAAACGTGCGGCTCGATCGGACTCGCTATGCTATTACTTTTCTCTATAGAATACGATTTTTTCGCGACGTAGTCGCGAAAAAATCGCCCCAAAAAACCCCATTCATTTCTATGGAATTAATTGAAAAAAAAGGACTTTTTCAACGTTTTTCAAACATCCGCTGCTCTGGCATGCTTTCACCTAGAGACATGATTCAAACTCTAAAACGTAGGAAAACTTCTCCTCTGTGGATCTGGCATTCAACTTTTCTGCTAGGTTTTACACTTTCGGATCAGGCCCGGTTCAAACGCCATGTGGTTTCTGGGAGAAAATCCGGCTTTTGAATGGGTGTCTATTGCGTTACACACCAGTGAGGGTCGTTAAGATTAGAGTGTAGGCGGCTTCAAAAAAAAGCTCAAACTTTCTCGCTTAAACCGTGTTTTCTGCCACAAATTTCACTCTACAGACATGATTTTCTCAAAAGTAGTAGGAAAACTTGTCCTGATTCACACAATGTGTCTACCTAAACGATAGGATTTACGGTTTTTGAATGACAAGCCTCAAAGTGAGGAGAGCACAGGTGAGCGGCCTCATTGACTCCCAGTATAAACGTTGCTGAAAAGTCACTCGTTTTTAACTCCCTGTAGCGTCCTCATTTTTAACAATACAAACAAAAAAATACATCATTTTATTCAGGAGACCCTTCTAGCGCTCACTGTGAAAGAATTTTGTGAATAGCTGCTTCCGTTGTCGAGTTATTTGTCATTGTTCGAGGCCTGGTCCTTCATAAAAAAAACAGTAGAAAACTCCAGCCCTTGTGTGTCAGCCTCACCTTAGCCGCCCACTTTATTAGGAACACTTCTGTTCGTACATACAAACTACAAACACTCTTCTTAGAGTTTAGAGTTTATTTTATTTTTAAAAGGGACAGTGCACAAATTAAACATTATCCTTGTGTTAAGGACAGATGTCTGTCCCAGGTTATAGCAGTACATGCTAATTTCCGCCTGTAGTCACTTTGGTCATACTCTTGAATAGGTCTTCTTCATGATGGCTGCTGTCTCGAGCACACACACGATCATTGCATTGAAACAACATTGCGGGTCACACATTCACGGCCAGCGAACATGCGTGAGCGAATTGCTTCGCGCACTGCATCCTCTCACAATTTCCCCCGGGGAATTGTCCGGTCTAGTTAGGATGCAGTGCTGCAGCACAGCAACCTATGGGCTCCCCTAGGGGAGCCCATAGGTTGCAGTGCAAAGCACTGCAACTATTGTTCTTCTACGTATTTCTTCTTCTTCTTCTTCTTCTTCCTCCTACGCAAATTTTGATTTCGAATAACTCAAGAACCATACGTCGCACACAGACAAACAATATATCAAAACGTGCGGCTCGATCGGACTCGCTATGCTATTACTTTTCTCTGTAGAATACGATTTTTTCGCGACGTAGTCGCGAAAAAATCGCCCCAAAAAACCCCATTCATTTCTATGGAATTAATTGAAAAAAAAGCACTTTTTCAATGTTTTTCAAACATCCACTGCTCTGGCATGCTTTCACCTAGAGACATGATTCAAACTCTAAAACGTAGGAAAACTTCTCCTCTGTGGATCTGGCATTCAACTTTTCTGCTAGGTTTTACACTTTCGGATCAGGCCCGGTTCAAACGCCATGTGGTTTCTGGGAGAAAATCCGGCTTTTGAATGGGTGTCTATTGCGTTACACACCAGTGCGCCTCATTAACTCAGAGTGTAGGCGGCTTCAAAAAAAAGCTCAAAATTTCTCACTTAAACTGTGTTTTCATCCACAAATTTCACTCTACAGACATGATTTTCTCAAAAGTAGTAGGAAAACTTGTCCTGATTCACACAATGTGTCTACCTAAACGGTAGGATTTACGGTTTTTGAATGACAAGCCTCAAAGTGAGGAGAGCACAGGTGAGCGGCCTCATTGACTCCCAGTATAAACGTTGCTGAAAAGTCACTCGTTTTTAACTCCCTGTAGCGTCCTCATTTTTAACAATACAAACAAAAAAATACATCATTTTATTCAGGAGACCCTTCTAGCGCTCACTGTGAAAGAATTTTGTGAATAGCTGCTTCCGTTGTCGAGTTATTTGTTATTGTTCGAGGCCTGGTCCTTCATAAAAAAACAGTAGAAAACTCCAGCCCTTGTGTGTCAGCCTCACCTTAGCCGCCCACTTTATTAGGAACACTTCTGTTCGTACATACAAACTACAAACACTCTTCTTAGTGTTTAGAGTTTATTTTATTTTTAAACCGTGTTTTCAGCCACAAATTTCACTCTACAGACATGATTTTCTCAAAAGTAGTAGGAAAACTTGTCCTGATTCACTCAATGTGTCTACCTAAATGATAGGATTTACGGTTTTTGAATGACAAGCCTCAAAGTGAGGAGAGCACAGGTGAGCGGCCTCATTGACTCCCAGTATAAACGTTGCTGAAAAGTCACTCGTTTTTAACTCCCTGTAGCGTCCTCATTTTTAACAATACAAACAAAAAAAATACATCATTTTATTCAGGAGACCCTTCTAGCGCTCAATGTGAAAGAATTTTGTGAATAGCTGCTTCCGTTGTCGAGTTATTTGTCATTGTTCGAGGCCTGGTCCTTCATAAAAAAAACAGTAGAAAACTCCAGCCCTTGTGTGTCAGCCTCACCTTAGCCGCCCACTTTATTAGGAACACTTCTGTTCGTACATACAAACTACAAACACTCTTCTTAGAGTTTAGAGTTTATTTTATTTTTAAAAGGGACAGTGCACAAATTAAACATTATCCTTGTGTTAAGGACAGATGTCTGTCCCAGGTTATAGCAGTACATGCAAACAAACAGTACATTACTTTTCTCTATAGAATACGATTTTTTCGCGACGTAGTCGTGAAAAAATCGCCCCAAAAAACCCCATTCATTTCTATGGAATTAATTGAAAAAAAAGCACTTTTTCAACGTTTTTCAAACATCCGTTGCTCTGGCATGCTTTCACCTAGAGACATGATTCAAACTCTAAAACGTAGGAAAACTTCTCCTCTGTGGATCTGGCATTCAACTTTTCTGCTAGGTTTTACACTTTCGGATCAGTCCCGGTTCAAACGCCATGTGGTTTCTGGGAGAAAGTCCGGCTTTTGAATGGGTGTCTATTGCGTTACACACCAGTGAGGGTCTTTAAGCTTAGAGTGTAGGCGGCTTCAAAAAAAAGCTCAAACTTTCTCGCTTAAACCGTGTTTTCAGCCACAAATTTCACTCTACAGACCTGATTTTCTCAAAAGTAGTAGGAAAACTTGTCCTGATTCACACAATGTGTCTACCTAAACGATAGGATTTACGGTTTTTGAATGACAAGCCTCAAAGTGAGGAGAGCACAGGTGAGCGGACTCATTGACTCCCAGTATAAACGTTGCTGAAAAGTCACTCGTTTTTAACTCCCTGTAGCGTCCTCATTTTTAACAATACAAACAAAAAAAATACATCATTTTATTCAGGAGACCCTTCTAGCGCTCACTGTGAAAGAATTTTGTGAATAGCTGCTTCCGTTGTCGAGTTATTTGTCATTGTTCGAGGCCTGGTCCTTCATAAAAAAAACAGTAGAAAACTCCAGCCCTTGTGTGTCAGCCTCACCTTAGCCGCCCACTTTATTAGGAACACTTCTGTTCGTACATACAAACTACAAACACTCTTCTTAGAGTTTATTTTATTTTTAAAAGGGACAGTGCACAAATTAAACATTATCCTTGTGGTAAGGACAGATGTCTGTCCCAGGTTAAAGCAGTACATGCTAATTTCCGCCTGTAGTCACTTTGTTCATACTGTTGAATAGCTCTTCTTCATGATGGCTGCTGTCTCAAGCACACACACAATCATTGCATTGAAACGTCATTGCAGGTCACACGTTCACGGCCAGCGAACATGCGTGAGCGAATTGCTTCGCGCACTGCATCCTCTCACAATTTCCCCCGGGGAATTGTCCGGTCTAGTTAGGATGCAGTGCTGCAGCACAGCAACCTATGGGCTCCCCTAGGGGAGCCCATAGGTTGCAGTGCAAAGCACTGCAACTATTGTTCTTCTACGTGTTTCCTCTTCTTTTTAGGATGCAGTGCTGCAGCACAGCAACCTATGGGCTCCCCTAGGGGAGCCCATAGGTTGCAGTGCAAAGCACTGCAACTATTGTTCTTCTACGTATTTCTTCTTCTTATTATTAGGATGCAGTGCTGCAGCACAGCAACCTATGGGCTCCCCTAGGGGAGCCCATAGGTTGCAGTGCAAAGCACTGCAACTATTGTTCTTCTACGTGTTTCTTTTTATTATTATTATTTTTATTTTTATTTTTATTATTCCTACGCAAATTTTGATTTCGAATAACTCAATAACCGTACGTCGCACACAGACAAACAATATATCAAAACGTGCGGCTCGATCGGACTCGCTATGCTATTACTTTTCTCTATAGATTGCGATTTTTTCGCGACGTAGTCGCGAAAAAATCGCCCAAAAAAACCCCATTCATTTCTATGGAATTAATTGAAAAAAAAGCACTTTTTCAACGTTTTTCAAACATCCGCTGCTCTGGCATGCTTTCACCTAGAGACGTGATTCAAACTCTAAAACGTAGGAAAACTTCTCCTCTGTGGATCTGGCATTAAACTTTTCTGCTAGGTTCTACACTTTCGGATCAGTCCCGGCTCAACCGCCATGTGGTTTCTGGGAGAAAATCCGGCTTTTGAATGGGTGTCTATTGCGTTACACACCAGTGAAGGTCATTATCTTAGAGTGTAGACAGTTTGAAAAAAAAGGTCAAACTTTCTCGCTTAAACTCTGTTTTCAGCCACAAATTTCACTCTACAGACATGATTTTCTCAAAAGTAGTAGGAAAACTTGTCCTGATTCACACAATGTGTCTACCTAAACGATAGGATTTACGGTTTTTGAATGACAAGCCTCAAAGTGAGGAGAGCACAGGTGAGCGGCCTCATTGACTCCCAGTATAAACGTTGCTGAAAAGTCACTCGTTTTTAACTCCCTGTAGCGTCCTCATTTTTAACAATACAAACAAAAAAATACATCATTTTATTCAGGAAACCCTTCTAGCGCTCACTGTGAAAGAATTTTGTGAATAGCTGCTTCCGTTGTCGAGTTATTTGTCATTGTTCGAGGCCTGTCCCTTAGCAAAATTCAGCAGACACCTGACAAACTCTTGTGTGTGTTTTTTAACCTGCTCAGGCCCTTTACCATGCCGACTGGCTTCAGTAAGCGAGCACAGAGGGGAGGGGCCGGCTGTCTCAAGCACACACATGAATCATGGCATTGTAGCTTCATAGCAGGTCACACAACCGTACGTCGCACACAGACAAACAATATATCAAAACGTGCGGCTTGATTGGACTCGCTATGCTATTACTTTTCTCTACAGAATACGATTTTTTCGCGACGTAGTCGCGAAAAAATCGTCTCAAAAAACCCCATTCATTTCGATGGAATTAATTGAAAAAAAAGCACTTTTCCAACGTTTTTCAAACATCCGCTGCTCTGGCATGCTTTCACCTAGAGGCATGATTCAAACTCTAAAACGTAGGAAAACTTCTCCTCTGTGGATCTGGCATTCAACTTTTCTGCTAGGTTCTACACTTTCGGATCAGTCCCGGGTCAAACGCCATGTGGTTTCTGGGAAAAAATCCGGCTTTTGAATGGGTGTCTATTGCGTTACACACCAGTGGACCTCGTTAAGGTCAGAGTGGAGAGAGGTTCAAAAAAAAGGTCAAACTTTCTCGCTTAAACTGTGTTTTCATCCACAAATTTCACTCTACAGACATGATTTTCTCAAAAGTAGTAGGAAAACTTGTCCTGATTCACACAATGTGTCTACCTAAACGATAGGATTTACGGTTTTTGAATGACAAGCGTCAAACTGAGGACAGGGCAGCTGACAGGCTTCATTGAAACCCATTGTAAACTTGAGAGAAAAGTCACTCGTTTTTAAATCGCTCTAGTGTCGTTATTTTTAAGAGTACAAACAAAAAAATACATAATTTTATTCAGGAGACCCTTCTAGCGCTCACTGTGAAAGAATTTTGTGAATAGCTGCTTCCGTTGTCGAGTTATTTGTCATTGTTCGAGGTCTGGTCCGTAGTAAAACACAGCACAATATTCAAGACCTTGTGTGTCTTAGCTCATTGACACACATTATAAACGTGAGTGAAAAGTCACTCGTTTTTAAATCGGTCTAGTGTCGTTATTTTAAAGAGTACAAACAAAAAAATACATCATTTTATTCAGGAGACCCTTCTAGCGCTCAGTGTGAAAGAATTTTGTGAATAGCTGCTTCCGTTGTCGAGTTATTTGTCATTGTTCGAGGCCTGGTCCTTCATAAAAAAAACAGTAGAAAACTCCAGCCCTTGTGTGTCTTAGCCTCACCTTAGCCGCCCACTTTATTAGGAACACTTCTGTTCGTACGTACAAACTACAAACACTCTTCTTAGAGTTCTCTCTCTCTCTCTCTCTCTCTCTCTCAAACAATGCTTAGGTCATGGTATGATGAAATTTTGGCGACGCCAGTCGCCAAAATTTCATAGTCGCCAAAATTTCATCATCCCATCATGCAGATGGATGATACGGTATGTTAAATATTAAGTTATTACTGAAAAACTATTGATTAAAAAAACAAAGACACTGCGAAATGGTCCTATAAACAACTTTACCAATATAAAAGATTACCAGGACTACAAAAATGCAGAAAAATAGGCTTTACTTGTCCAAATGCACCTGTTGGTTCAAAAGTTAAAGTGCAGAGAACCTCACAGCACAACATGAAGTTACCTTAAAATATAATATAAATGCCTCAGCTTTCATGTAAGAAAAAAAAAAACTATTAATACTAGTACTGTTTACAGGCAGTCTCTCCTGAAGACTAAATTAAAAAATAATTATAAACTAATAAAATAAATGGCTCAGGCTTCATAGAAGAAAAAAAAACAATTTGAACAGAACCTCAGTATGATGCTGAAGCTGCCTAAACAATGGAAAATAAAATACCATTTTGGCAAAAATGTTGCCATCCATTAATTTCTTGTATTAAGTAAAAAATAATGTAAAGTGCACACAGTCCACTGTAAACATCACACACTTTCAGTAACAGAATTTAAGCCTACATAAACACTGACTCGCACATGCAGCGTTGCCATTGACATTTTCCAGCCCAAAATATGTTCAAACCCCGCCAAAATGCACTTAAATTCGCCCAAATGGGCAGGATCCCGCTCAATCTGGCAACCCTGCGAACATACTGTGTCTCTTGAACGGCTCCATCATGTAGCCCGCGAATTAATCAGCCATCTGATTTGACAATACACGTTTGAAAACAGATGACGTCTACAGGAGGACTCTGATTGGACAGTTCTGTGCGCGTGTCCGCCCGTCATATAAAAACCCTGAGTTTAAATTTTTTCGCTCCCGTTCTCTCTGAACTCATCACAGGTAGGTGAAAATGTTTAATTTTCATAGTGACTGAGAAAGAATAATAAAGAGCGCGCAGTGCCTGCGGAGTTTTATCAGTAAGCTTTTTTAATTTTTAAATTTCGTAGCATTATGCTCCATTGCATGCTTAATTGTTACAGCAGCGTATGTACAATATAATGCCATCTTTCACAAAAGTGAGATTATTGAAGATAGATATTGTTCTGTCATTATTCCGGAAATGTATTTAATTATTTATGGGCGTGAGTTTATATAAAAGCATAGCTGCGCTAAAAGCTAACGGTGACTGTGCATTTTCTATATGAAAACATTGAGCCAAGCCCAAAGCTAACAGCGCTAATTGTGCTGCTATGAATACATCTTTAACAAAAGTGAGATTATTGAAGGCAGAGATTAATCTCTGGTTATTTTACGGTTGGTTTGTTTCTATCCATGAACGGAGCTAAAACCTAACGGAGCTGAGGCCGAGCGGCTCGAGCCGGCGCCATTTTAAACCGACAAGCAAACAAGCCTCGATCCACATAGAAGACTAGATGCCTCGTCCCCGTTGCCCGTCAACGAAGTCGAATGTCCGCACATGGCGGCCATCTTACCTCAGACAGCTGGCTTACCCATTACATTGTGTTGGTAGCGATATGTACTTTTCAGATGACCGTAACTTCCTCAAATTTCAATTGATATTCAAACGGTTTGGTTTGTTATATATATAAAAAAAACCCACAAACGGAAGTATGTATTTATGATATTAATGATGAATAATCATTTTATGTTTAAAAAAAAATACATGCTGAAATTCCTATGCTGTGAGAAGCCTAACACTGCATACTTATGGATAACTGCGGCCTTAGGACAAATAACCATACAATTTATTTCCAATTTTTAGTGAAAATATGTTTACATGTGATAGGGCCGTAGGGGAAGCTAAAGTTAAATAAACAGCTTACTCACTTCTGAAACTTCAGAAATACTTCATCCACCTCAAAAACCTAATGCACTCACATCATAGCATAATAACAAATATAAACTCACATCATAGCATAATAACAAATGTAAACTCACATTATAGCATAATAACAAATATAAACTCACATCATAGCATAATAACAAATATAAACTCACATCATAGCATAATAACAAATATAAACTCACATCATAGCATAATAACAAATATAAACTCACATCATAGCATAATAACAAATATAAACTCACATCATAGCATAATAACAAATGTAAACTCACATCATAGCATAATAACAAATGTAAACTCACATCATAGCATAATAACAAATGTAAACTCACATCATAGCATAATAACAAATGTAAACTCACATCATAGCATAATAACAAATGCACTGCCCGAGTAAGTAATAGTATAAAACAGTGACAGCGACTCACGGTAGTTTGTGACAAAAAAAGCATTTAATTAATCACGTGGTTATACTTCCAAGGATAAAAATATATCTTTACATTTACAAAAAGAACATTCAAAGCTGATTATCATGTCAGTCAATATATGTTAGCACAGAAGATTGAAATTTCATTTGACTAGGCTCCAATGCGCAGTTAAAATAAAACTAAACATACTGATATAAACATCTACAATTAAAACACACACATCATCTTGTCATCAAAGTCAGTACTTTGATTTCCTGTAAATCATAATGTGAGTGCTGGGCTGTGCTTGCGTAAGTCTTCATACCCCTTGAAAATTTTTATACTGTATATTTGGCTAATGCCCTTTAAACAGTACACTCAAAAAAATAAAACATTGGATTTACTTAACCGAGTTATGGCAACCGGTCCCACAAAACTGTGTTAATTTAGATGTATTGAATACAGTTATGTTGAGTTATTCAACACATAACTGTATTCAATACATCTAAATTAACACAGTTTCATGGGACCGGTTGCCATAACTCGGTTAAGTAAATCCAATGTTTTATTTTTTTTGCGGTAAACAATGGTTTACCGCAAATTCTGTGGAAAAGCTTGTCTGTGGTAAGATGGCCGCCCTGTGCAGACGTCCTGGAATACGCGGCGAGGCATCTAGTCTTCTATGTATATCTATGCCTTGAGCTGTCGCCATTTTAAACCGACAAGCCTCGAGCCGTCGCCATTTTAGGAAAAGTCATAAAATTAAGTTACAAAAAAAACTTAACTCTGCTGTTAAACAGTTTCGGGTCATTTTTGACCCGAAGACATTAGGAGGGCTAAACAAAAGTCAGGTTATTGAAGATAAACTCACAGATTTCACAACATACCAAAGGCAAGGAATGACAGATGCGCAAATTTCAAACTGTGCTGTCTAAAACCACCTCTTCCAGCAAGACAGAAGTGTTGACTTGGAGGAAGAAATCTGACCAGGCTACACAACCGGACATAGAAGAGATATGGGTGAAGAACTTATCCGACAGGGTACTCACCCAACCAGAGAAAGATGTTCTATCCAAGGGACTTAACTTTGCAGTTTCACTAGTGTTATATTTGTTACTCTTCCTACACAAATTTTGATTTCGAGTAACACAATAATCGTACGTCGCACACAGACAAACAATATATCAAAACGTGCGGCTCGATCGGACTCGCTATGCTATTACTTTTCTCTATAGAATACGATTTTTTCGCGAAGTAGTCGCAAAAAAATCGTCCAAAAAAACCCCATTCATTTCTATGGAATTAATTGAAAAAAAAGCACTTTTTCAACGTTTTTCAAACGTCCACTGCTCTGGCATGCTTTCACCTAGAGACGTGATTCAAACTCTAAAACGTAGGAAAACTTCTATTCTGTGGATCTGGCATTCAACTTTTCTGCAAGGTTCTACACTTTCGGATCAGTCCCGGGTCAAACGCCATGTGGTTTCTGGGAGAAAATCCGGCTTTTGAATGGGTGTCTATTGCGTTACACACCAGTGGACCTCGTTAAGGTCAGAGTGGAGAGAGGTTCAAAAAAAAGGTCAAACTTTCTCGCTTAAACTCTGTTTTCAGCCACAAATTTCACTCTACAGACATGATTTTCTCAAAAGTAGTAGGAAAACTTGTCCTGATTCACACAATGTGTCTACCTAAACGATATTATTTACGGTTTTTGAATGACAAGCCTCAAAGTGAGGAGAGCACAGGTGAGCGGCCTCATTGACTCCCATTATAAACGTTGCTGAAAAGTCACTCGTTTTTAACTCCCTGTAGCGTCCTCATTTTTAACAAGACAGACAAAAAAATTACATCAGTCTATTCAGGAGACCCTTCTAGCGCTCAGTGTGAAAGAATTTTGTGAATAGCTGCTTCCGTTGTCGAGTTATTTGTCATTGTTCGAGGCCTGGTCCTTCATAAAAAAACAGTAGAAAACTCCAGCCCTTGTGTGTCTTAGCCTCACCTTAGCCGCCCACTTTATTAGGAACACTTCTGTTCGTACATACAAACTACAAACACTCTTCTTAGAGTTTAGAGTTTATTTTATTTTTAAAAGGGACAGTGCACAAATTAAACATTATCCTTGTGGTAAGGACAGATGTCTGTCCCAGGTTATAGCAGTACATGCTAATTTCCGCCTGTAGTCACTTTGTTCATGCTCTTGAATAGCTCTTCTTCATGACGGCTGCTGTCTCGAGCACACACACAATCATTGCATTGAAACATCATTGCGGGTCACACATTCACGGCCAGCAAACATGCGTGACCGAATTGCTTCGCGCACTGCATCCTCTCACAATTTCCCCCGGGGAATTGTCCGGTCTAGTTAGGATGCAGTGCTGCAGCACAGCAACCTATGGGCTCCCCTAGGGGAGCCCATAGGTTGCAGTGCAAAGCACTGCAACTATTGTTCTTCTACGTGTTTCTTTTTATTATTATTTTTATTTTTATTTTTATTATTCCTACGCAAATTTTGATTTCGAATAACTCAATAACCGTACGTCGCACACAGACAAACAATATATCAAAACGTGCGGCTCGATCGGACTCGCTATGCTATTACTTTTCTCTATAGATTGCGATTTTTTCGCGACGTAGTCGCGAAAAAATCGCCCAAAAAAACCCCATTCATTTCTATGGAATTAATTGAAAAAAAAGCACTTTTTCAACGTTTTTCAAACATCCGCTGCTCTGGCATGCTTTCACCTAGAGACGTGATTCAAACTCTAAAACGTAGGAAAACTTCTCCTCTGTGGATCTGGCATTAAACTTTTCTGCTAGGTTCTACACTTTCGGATCAGTCCCGGCTCAACCGCCATGTGGTTTCTGGGAGAAAATCCGGCTTTTGAATGGGTGTCTATTGCGTTACACACCAGTGAAGGTCATTATCTTAGAGTGTAGACAGTTTGAAAAAAAAGGTCAAACTTTCTCGCTTAAACTCTGTTTTCAGCCACAAATTTCACTCTACAGACATGATTTTCTCAAAAGTAGTAGGAAAACTTGTCCTGATTCACACAATGTGTCTACCTAAACGATAGGATTTACGGTTTTTGAATGACAAGCCTCAAAGTGAGGAGAGCACAGGTGAGCGGCCTCATTGACTCCCAGTATAAACGTTGCTGAAAAGTCACTCGTTTTTAACTCCCTGTAGCGTCCTCATTTTTAACAATACAAACAAAAAAATACATCATTTTATTCAGGAAACCCTTCTAGCGCTCACTGTGAAAGAATTTTGTGAATAGCTGCTTCCGTTGTCGAGTTATTTGTCATTGTTCGAGGCCTGTCCCTTAGCAAAATTCAGCAGACACCTGACAAACTCTTGTGTGTGTTTTTTAACCTGCTCAGGCCCTTTACCATGCCGACTGGCTTCAGTAAGCGAGCACAGAGGGGAGGGGCCGGCTGTCTCAAGCACACACATGAATCATGGCATTGTAGCTTCATAGCAGGTCACACAACCGTACGTCGCACACAGACAAACAATATATCAAAACGTGCGGCTTGATTGGACTCGCTATGCTATTACTTTTCTCTACAGAATACGATTTTTTCGCGACGTAGTCGCGAAAAAATCGTCTCAAAAAACCCCATTCATTTCGATGGAATTAATTGAAAAAAAAGCACTTTTCCAACGTTTTTCAAACATCCGCTGCTCTGGCATGCTTTCACCTAGAGGCATGATTCAAACTCTAAAACGTAGGAAAACTTCTCCTCTGTGGATCTGGCATTCAACTTTTCTGCTAGGTTCTACACTTTCGGATCAGTCCCGGGTCAAACGCCATGTGGTTTCTGGGAAAAAATCCGGCTTTTGAATGGGTGTCTATTGCGTTACACACCAGTGGACCTCGTTAAGGTCAGAGTGGAGAGAGGTTCAAAAAAAAGGTCAAACTTTCTCGCTTAAACTGTGTTTTCATCCACAAATTTCACTCTACAGACATGATTTTCTCAAAAGTAGTAGGAAAACTTGTCCTGATTCACACAATGTGTCTACCTAAACGATAGGATTTACGGTTTTTGAATGACAAGCGTCAAACTGAGGACAGGGCAGCTGACAGGCTTCATTGAAACCCATTGTAAACATGAGAGAAAAGTCACTCGTTTTTAAATCGCTCTATTGTCGTTATTTTTAAGAGTACAAACAAAAAAATACATCATTTTATTCAGGAGACCCTTCTAGCGCTCACTGTGAAAGAATTTTGTGAATAGCTGCTTCCGTTGTCGAGTTATTTGTTATTGTTCGAGGCCTGGTCCTTCATAAAAAAACAGTAGAAAACTCCAGCCCTTGTGTGTCTTAGCCTCACCTTAGCCGCCCACTTTATTAGGAACACTTCTGTTCGTACATACAAACTACAAACACTCTTCTTAGTGTTTAGAGTTTATTTTATTTTTAAAAGGGACAGTGCACAAATTAAACATTATCCTTGTGGTAAGGACAGATGTCTGTCCCAGGTTATAGCAGTACATGCTAATTTCCGCCTGTAGTCACTTTGTTCATGCTCTTGAATAGGTCTTCTTCATGATGGCTGCTGTCTCGAGCACACACACGATCATTGCATTGAAACATCATTGCGGGTCACACATTCACGGCCAGCGAACGTGCGTGAGCGAATTGCTTCGCGCACTGCATCCTCTCACAATTTCCCCCGGGGAATTGTCCGGTCTAGTTAGGATGCAGTGCTGCAGCACAGCAACCTATGGGCTCCCCTAGGGGAGCCCATAGGTTGCAGTGCAAAGCACTGCAACTATTGTTCTTCTACGTGTTTCTTCTTATTATTATTATTCCTACGCAAATTTTGATTTCGAATAACTCAATAACCGTACGTCGCACACAGACAAACAATACATCAAAACGTGCGGCTCGATCGGACTCGCTATGCTATTACTTTTCTCTATAGAATACGATTTTTTCGCGACGTAGTCGCGAAAAAATCGCCCCAAAAAACCCCATTCATTTCTATGGAATTAATTGAAAAAAAAGCACTTTTTCAATGTTTTTCAAACATCCACTGCTCTGGCATGCTTTCACCTAGAGACATGATTCAAACTCTAAAACGTAGGAAAACTTCTCCTCTGTGGATCTGGCATTCAACTTTTCTGCTAGGTTTTACACTTTCGGATCAGGCCCGGTTCAAACGCCATGTGGTTTCTGGGAGAAAATCCGGCTTTTGAATGGGTGTCTATTGCGTTACACACCAGTGAAGGTCATTATCTTAGAGTGTAGGCGGCTTCAAAAAAAAGGTCAAACTTTCTCGCTTAAACTCTGTTTTCAGCCACAAATTTCACTCTACAGACATGATTTTCTCAAAAGTAGTAGGAAAACTTGTCCTGATTCACACAATGTGTCTACCTAAACGATAGGATTTACGGTTTTTGAATGACAAGCCTCAAAGCGAGGAGAGCACAGGTGAGCGGCCTCATTGACTCCCAGTATAAACGTTGCTGAAAAGTCACTCGTTTTTAACTCCCTGTAGCGTCCTCATTTTTAACAATACAAACAAAAAAATACATCATTTTATTCAGGAGACCCTTCTAGCGCTCACTGTGAAAGAATTTTGTGAATAGCTGCTTCCGTTGTCGAGTTATTTGTCATTGTTCGAGGCCTGGTCCTTCATAAAAAAACAGTAGAAAACTCCAGCCCTTGTGTGGCAGCCTCACCTTAGCCGCCCACTTTATTAGGAACACTTCTGTTCGTACATACAAACTACAAACACTCTTCTTAGAGTTTAGAGTTTATTTTATTTTTAAAAGGGACAGTGCACAAATTAAACATTATCCTTGTGTTAAGATCAGATGTCTGTCCCAGGTTATAAAAAAAAAATCGTCACAAAAAAACCCCATTCATTTCTATGGAATTAATTGAAAAAAAGCACTTTTTCAACGTTTTTCAAACGTCTGCTGCTCTGGCATGCTTTCACCTAGAGACGTGATTCAAACTCTAAAACGTAGGAAAACTTCTCCTCTGTGGATCTGTCATTCAACTTTTCTGCTAGGTTCTACACTTACATGCTCAAAATTTCAAACTTAAACTGTTTTCAGCCACAAATTTCACACTACAGACATAATTTTCTCAAAAGTAGTAGTCACACTTGTCCCCAAAAAAACCCATTCATTTCAATGGAATTAATTGGAAAAAAAAAGGACTTTTTCAAACATCCGCTGCTCTGAGAAACTGAGAGGAGGGCAGCCGACAGGCCTCACCTTAGCCGCCCACTTTATTAGGAACACTTCTGTTCGTACATACAAACTACAAACACTCTTCTTAGAGTTTAGAGTTTATTTTATTTTTAAAAGGGACAGTGCACAAATTAAACATTATCCTTGTGGTAAGGACAGATGTCTGTCCCAGGTTATAGCAGTACATGCTAATTTCCGCCTGTAGTCACTTTGGTCATACTGTTGAATAGCTCTTCTTCATGACGGCTGCTGTCTCAAGCACACACATAATCATTGCATTGAAACGTCATTGCGGGTCACACATTCACGGCCAGCAAACATGCGTGACCGAATTGCTTCGCGCACTGCATCCTCTCACAATTTCCCCCCGGGGAATTGTCCGGTCTAGTTCTTATTCTTATTATTCCTACGCAAATTTTGATTTCGAATAACTCAATAACCGTACGTCGCACACAGACAAACAATATATCAAAACGTGCGGCTCGATCGAACTCGCTATGCTATTACTTTTCTCTACAGTTTACGATTTTTTCGCGACGTAGTCGCGAAAAAATCGCCCCAAAAAACCCCATTCATTTCTATGGAATTAATTGAAAAAAAAGCACTTTTTCAACGTTTTTCAAACATCCACTGCTCTGGCATGCTTTCACCTAGAGACATGATTCAAACTCTAAAACGTAGGAAAACTTCTCCTCTGTGGATCTGGCATTCAACTTTTCTGCTAGGTTTTACACTTTCGGATCAGGCCCGGTTCAAACGCCATATGGTTTCTGGGAGAAAATCCGGCTTTTGAATGGGTGTCTATTGCGTTACACACCAGTGAGGGTCGTTAGGCTTAGAGTGTAGGCGGCTTCAAAAAAAAGGTCAAACTTTCTCGCTTAAACTCTGTTTTCAGCCACAAATTTCACTCTACAGACATGATTTTCTCAAAAGTAGTAGGAAAACTTGTCCTGATTCACACAATGTGTCTACCTAAACGATAGGATTTACGGTTTTTGAATGACAAGCCTCAAAGTGAGGGGAGCACAGGTGAGCGGCCTCATTGACTCCTAGTATAAACGTTGCTGAAAAGTCACTCGTTTTTAACTCCCTGTAGCGTCCTCATTTTTAAGAATACAAACAAAAAAATACATCATTTTATTCAGGAGACCCTTCTAGCGCTCACTGTGAAAGAATTTTGTGAATAGCTGCTTCCGTTGTCGAGTTATTTGTCATTGTTCGAGGCCTGGTCCATAGCAATTTACAGCAGACACCTGATAAAATCTTGTGTGTGTTTCATAACCTGCTCAGGCCTGTTACCATGCTTACTGGCTTCAGTAAGCGAGCACAGAGGGGAGGGGCCGGCTGTCTCAAGCACACAAATCATGGCATTGTAGCTTCATAGCAGGTCACACAACCGTACGTCGCACACAGACAAACAATATATCAAAACGTGCGGCTCGATCGGACTCGCTATGCTATTACTTTTCTCTATAGAATACGATTTTTTCGCGACGTAGTCGCGAAAAAATCGCCCCAAAAAACCCCATTCATTTCTATGGAATTAATTGAAAAAAAAGCACTTTTTCAAACATCCGCTGCTCTGGCATGCTTTCACCTAGAGACATGATTCAAACTCTAAAACGTAGGAAAACTTCTCCTCTGTGGATCTGGCATTCAACTTTTCTGCTAGGTTTTACACTTTCGGATCAGGCCCGGTTCAAACGCCATGTGGTTTCTGGGAGAAAATCCGGCTTTTGAATGGGTGTCTATTGCGTTACACACCAGTGAGGGTCGTTAAGCTTAGAGTGTAGGCGGCTTCAAAAAAAAGCTCAAACTTTCTCGCTTAAACCGTGTTTTCAGCCACAAATTTCACTCTACAGACATGATTTTCTCAAAAGTAGTAGGAAAACTTGTCCTGATTCACACAATGTGTCTACCTAAACGATAGGATTTACGGTTTTTGAATGACAAGCCTCAAAGTGAGGAGAGCACAGGTGAGCGGCCTCATTGACTCCCAGTATAAACGTTGCTGAAAAGTCACTCGTTTTTAACTCCCTGTAGCGTCCTCATTTTTAACAATACAAACAAAAAAATACATCATTTTATTCAGGAGACCCTTCTAGCGCTCACTGTGAAAGAATTTTGTGAATAGCTGCTTCCGTTGTCGAGTTATTTGTCATTGTTCGAGGCCTGGTCCTTCATAAAAAAAACAGTAGAAAACTCCAGCCCTTGTGTGTCAGCCTCACCTTAGCCGCCCACTTTATTAGGACCACTTCTGTTCGTACATACAAACTACAAACACTCTTCTTAGAGTTTAGAGTTTATTTTATTTTTAAAAGGGACAGTGCACAAATTAAACATTATCCTTGTGGTAAGGACAGATGTCTGTCCCAGGTTATAGCAGTACATGCTAATTTCCGCCTGTAGTCACTTTGGTCATACTCTTGAATAGGTCTTCTTCATGATGGCTGCTGTCTCGAGCACACACACGATCATTGCATTGAAACATCATTGCGGGTCACACGTTCACGGCCAGCGAACGTGCGTGAGCGAATTGCTTCGCGCACTGCATCCTCTCACAATTTCCCCCGGGGAATTGTCCGGTCTAGTTAGGATGCAGTGCTGCAGCACAGCAACCTATGGGCTCCCCTAGGGGAGCCCATAGGTTGCAGTGCAAAGCACTGCAACTATTGTTCTTCTACGTATTTCTTCTTCTTCTTATATTTAGGATGCAGTGCTGCAGCACAGCAACCTATGGGCTCCCCTAGGGGAGCCCATAGGTTGCAGTGCAAAGCACTGCAACTATTGTTCTTCTACGTGTTTCTTCTTCTTCTTATTAGGATGCAGTGCTGCAGCACAGCAACCTATGGGCTCCCCTAGGGGAGCCCATAGGTTGCAGTGCAAAGCACTGCAACTATTGTTCTTCTACGTGTTTCTTTTTATTATTATTAGGATGCAGTGCTGCAGCACAGCAACCTATGGGCTCCCCTAGGGGAGCCCATAGGTTGCAGTGCAAAGCACTGCAACTATTGTTCTTCTACGTATTTCTTCTTCTTCTTCTTCTTCTTCCTCCTACGCAAATTTTGATTTCGAATAACTCAATAACCGTACGTCGCACACAGACAAACAATATATCAAAACGTGCGGCTCGATCGGACTCGCTATGCTATTACTTTTCTCTATAGAATACGATTTTTTCGCGACGTAGTCGCGAAAAAATCGCCCCAAAAAACCCCATTCATTTCTATGGAATTAATTGAAAAAAAAGCACTTTTTCAATGTTTTTCAAACATCCACTGCTCTGGCATGCTTTCACCTAGAGACATGATTCAAACTCTAAAACGTAGGAAAACTTCTCCTCTGTGGATCTGGCATTCAACTTTTCTGCTAGGTTTTACACTTTCGGATCAGGCCCGGTTCAAACGCCATGTGGTTTCTGGGAGAAAATCCGGCTTTTGAATGGGTGTCTATTGCGTTACACACCAGTGAGGGTCGTTAAACTTAGAGTGTAGGCGGCTTCAAAAAAAAGCTCAAACTTTCTCGCTTAAACCGTGTTTTCAGCCACAAATTTCACTCTACAGACATGATTTTCTCAAAAGTAGTAGGAAAACTTGTCCTGATTCACACAATGTGTCTACCTAAACGATAGGATTTACGGTTTTCGAATGACAAGCCTCAAAGTGAGGAGAGCACAGGTGAGCGGCCTCATTGACTCCCAGTATAAACGTTGCTGAAAAGTCACTCGTTTTTAACTCCCTGTAGCGTCCTCATTTTTAACAATACAAACAAAAAAATACATCATTTTATTCAGGAGACCCTTCTAGCGCTCACTGTGAAAGAATTTTGTGAATAGCTGCTTCCGTTGTCGAGTTATTTGTCATTGTTCGAGGTCTGGTCTGTAGTAAAACACAGCCCAAAATTCAAGACCTTGTGTGTTTTAGCTCATTGACATGCATTATAAACGGGATAGAAAAGTCACTCGTTTTTAAATCGCTCTAGTGTCGTTATTTTTAAGAGTACAAACAAAAAAATACATAATTTTATTCAGGAGACCCTTCTAGCGCTCACTGTGAAAGAATTTTGTGAATAGCTGCTTCCGTTGTCGAGTTATTTGTCATTGTTCGAGGTCTGGTCTGTAGTAAAACACAGCACAATATTCAAGACCTTGTGTTTCTTAGCTCATTGACTCACATTATAAACGTGAGTGAAAAGTCACTCGTTTTTAAATCGCTCTAGTGTCGTTATTTTTAAGAGTACAAACAAAAAAATACATCATTTTATTCAGGAGACCCTTCTAGCGCTCAGTGTGAAAGAATTTTGTGAATAGCTGCTTCCGTTGTCGAGTTATTTGTCATTGTTCGAGGTCTGGTCCGTAGTAAAACACAGCACAATATTCAAGACCTTGTGTGTCTTAGGTCATTGACACACATTATAAACATGAGTGAAAAGTCACTCGTTTTTAAATCGCTCTAGTGTCGTTATTTTAAAGAGTACAAACAAAAAAATACATCATTTTATTCAGGAGACCCTTCTAGCGCTCAGTGTGAAAGAATTTTGTGAATAGCTGCTTCCGTTGTCGAGTTATTTGTCATTGTTCGAGGTCTGGTCCGTAGTAAAACACAGCACAATATTCAAGACCTTGTGTTTCTTAGCTCATTGACTCACATTATAAACGTGAGTGAAAAGTCACTCGTATTTAAATCGCTCTAGTGTCGTTATTTTTAAGAGTACAAACAAAAAATTACATCATTTTATTCAGGAGACCTTTCTAGCGCTCACTGTGAAAGAATTTTGTGAATAGCTGCTTCCGTTGTCGAGTTATTTGTCATTGTTCGAGGCCTGGTCCTTCATAAAAAAAACAGTAGAAAACTCCAGCCCTTGTGTGTCAGCCTCACCTTAGCCGCCCACTTTATTAGGAACACTTCTGTTCGTACATACAAACTACAAACACTCTTCTTAGAGTTTAGAGTTTATTTTATTTTTAAAAGTGACAGTGCACAAATTAAACATTATCCTTGTGTTAAGGACAGATGTCTGTCCCAGGTTATAGCAGTACATGCTAATTTCCGCCTGTAGTCACTTTGGTCATACTCTTGAATAGGTCTTCTTCATGATGGCTGCTGTCTCGAGCACACACACGATCATTGCATTGAAACATCATTGCGGGTCACACGTTCACGGCCAGCAAACATGCGTGAGCGAATTGCTTCGCGCACTGCATCCTCTCACAATTTCCCCCGGGGAATTGTCCGGTCTAGTTATTATTATTAGGATGCAGTGCTGCAGCACAGCAACCTATGGGCTCCCCTAGGGGAGCCCATAGGTTGCAGTGCAAAGCACTGCAACTATTGTTCTTCTACGTGTTTCTTTTTATTATTAGGATGCAGTGCTGCAGCACAGCAACCTATGGGCTCCCCTAGGGGAGCCCATAGGTTGCAGTGCAAAGCACTGCAACTATTGTTCTTCTACGTGTTTCTTCTTATTATTATTATTCCTACGCAAATTTTGATTTCGAATAACTCAATAACCGTACGTCGCACACAGACAAACAATACATCAAAACGTGCGGCTCGATCGGACTCGCTATGCTATTACTTTTCTCTATAGAATACGATTTTTTCGCGACGTAGTCGCGAAAAAATCGCCCCAAAAAACCCCATTCATTTCTATGGAATTAATTGAAAAAAAAGCACTTTTTCAATGTTTTTCAAACATCCACTGCTCTGGCATGCTTTCACCTAGAGACATGATTCAAACTCTAAAACGTAGGAAAACTTCTCCTCTGTGGATCTGGCATTCAACTTTTCTGCTAGGTTTTACACTTTCGGATCAGGCCCGGTTCAAACGCCATGTGGTTTCTGGGAGAAAATCCGGCTTTTGAATGGGTGTCTATTGCGTTACACACCAGTGAAGGTCATTATCTTAGAGTGTAGGCGGCTTCAAAAAAAAGGTCAAACTTTCTCGCTTAAACTCTGTTTTCAGCCACAAATTTCACTCTACAGACATGATTTTCTCAAAAGTAGTAGGAAAACTTGTCCTGATTCACACAATGTGTCTACCTAAACGATAGGATTTACGGTTTTTGAATGACAAGCCTCAAAGCGAGGAGAGCACAGGTGAGCGGCCTCATTGACTCCCAGTATAAACGTTGCTGAAAAGTCACTCGTTTTTAACTCCCTGTAGCGTCCTCATTTTTAACAATACAAACAAAAAAATACATCATTTTATTCAGGAGACCCTTCTAGCGCTCACTGTGAAAGAATTTTGTGAATAGCTGCTTCCGTTGTCGAGTTATTTGTCATTGTTCGAGGCCTGGTCCTTCATAAAAAAACAGTAGAAAACTCCAGCCCTTGTGTGGCAGCCTCACCTTAGCCGCCCACTTTATTAGGAACACTTCTGTTCGTACATACAAACTACAAACACTCTTCTTAGAGTTTAGAGTTTATTTTATTTTTAAAAGGGACAGTGCACAAATTAAACATTATCCTTGTGGTAAGGACAGATGTCTGTCCCAGGTTATAGCAGTACATGCTAATTTCCGCCTGTAGTCACTTTGGTCATACTGTTGAATAGCTCTTCTTCATGACGGCTGCTGTCTCAAGCACACACATAATCATTGCATTGAAACGTCATTGCGGGTCACACATTCACGGCCAGCAAACATGCGTGACCGAATTGCTTCGCGCACTGCATCCTCTCACAATTTCCCCCCGGGGAATTGTCCGGTCTAGTTAGGATGCAGTGCTGCAGCACAGCAACCTATGGGCTCCCCTAGGGGAGCCCATAGGTTGCAGTGCAAAGCACTGCAACTATTGTTCTTCTACGTATTTCTTCTTCTTCTTATATTTATTATTATTCCTACGCAAATTTTGATTTCGAATAACTCAATAACTGTACGTCGCACACAGACAAACAATATATCAAAACGTGCGGCTCGATCGGACTCGCTATGCTATTACTTTTCTCTATAGATTGCGATTTTTTCGCGACGTAGTCGCGAAAAAATCGCCCAAAAAAACCCCATTCATTTCTATGGAATTAATTGAAAAAAAAGCACTTTTTCAATGTTTTTCAAACATCCACTGCTCTGGCATGCTTTCACCTAGAGACATGATTCAAACTCTAAAACGTAGGAAAACTTCTCCTCTGTGGATCTGGCATTCAACTTTTCTGCTAGGTTTTACACTTTCGGATCAGGCCCGGTTCAAACGCCATGTGGTTTCTGGGAGAAAATCCGGCTTTTGAATGGGTGTCTATTGCGTTACACACCAGTGAGGGTCGTTAAACTTAGAGTGTAGGCGGCTTCAAAAAAAAGGTCAAACTTTCTCGCTTAAACTCCGTTTTCTGCCACAAATTTCACTCTACAGACATGATTTTCTCAAAAGTAGTAGGAAAACTTGTCCTGATTCACACAATGTGTCTACCTAAACGGTAGGATTTACGGTTTTCGAATGACAAGCCTCAAAGTGAGGAGAGCACAGGTGAGCGGCCTCATTGACTCCCAGTATAAACGTTGCTGAAAAGTCACTCGTTTTTAACTCCCTGTAGCGTCCTCATTTTTAACAATACAAACAAAAAAATACATCATTTTATTCAGGAGACCCTTCTAGCGCTCACTGTGAAAGAATTTTGTGAATAGCTGCTTCCGTTGTCGAGTTATTTGTCATTGTTCGAGGCCTGGTCCTTCATAAAAAAAACAGTAGAAAACTCCAGCCCTTGTGTGTCAGCCTCACCTTAGCCGCCCACTTTATTAGGAACACTTCTGTTCGTACATACAAACTACAAACACTCTTCTTAGAGTTTAGAGTTTATTTTATTTTTAAACCGTGTTTTCAGCCACAAATTTCACTCTACAGACATGATTTTCTCAAAAGTAGTAGGAAAACTTGTCCTGATTCACACAATGTGTCTACCTAAACGATAGGATTTACGGTTTTTGAATGACAAGCCTCAAAGTGAGGAGAGCACAGGTGAGCGGCCTCATTGACTCCCAGTATAAACGTTGCTGAAAAGTCACTCGTTTTTAACTCCCTGTAGCGTCCTCATTTTTAACAATACAAACAAAAAAATACATCATTTTATTCAGGAGACCCTTCTAGCGCTCACTGTGAAAGAATTTTGTGAATAGCTGCTTCCGTTGTCGAGTTATTTGTCATTGTTCGAGGCCTGTCCCTTAGCAAAATTCAGCAGACACCTGACAAACTCTTGTGTGTGTTTTTTAACCTGCTCAGGCCCTTTACCATGCCGACTGGCTTCAGTAAGCGAGCACAGAGGGGAGGGGCCGGCTGTCTCAAGCACACACATAAATCATGGCATTGTAGCTTCATAGCAGGTCACACAACCGTACGTCGCACACAGACAAACAATATATCAAAACGTGCGGCTTGATTGGACTCGCTATGCTATTACTTTTCTCTACAGAATACGATTTTTTCGCGACGTAGTCGCGAAAAAATCGTCTCAAAAAACCCCATTCATTTCGATGGAATTAATTGAAAAAAAAGCACTTTTTCAACGTTTTTCAAACATCCGCTGCTCTGGCATGCTTTCACCTAGAGACATGATTCAAACTCTAAAACGTAGGAAAACTTCTCCTCTGTGGATCTGGCATTCAACTTTTCTGCTAGGTTCTACACTTACATGCTCAAAATTTCAAACTTAAACTGTTTTCAGCCACAAATTTCACACTACAGACATAATTTTCTCAAAAGTAGTAGTCACACTTGTCCCAAAAAACCCCATTAATTTCTATGGAATTAATTGGAAAAAAAAGCACTTTTTCAAACATCCGCTGCTCTGAGAAACTGAGAAGAGGGCAGCCGACAGGCCTCACCTTAGCCGCCCACTTTATTAGGAACACTTCTGTTCGTACATACAAACTACAAACACTCTTCTTAGAGTTTATTTTATTTTTAAAAGGGACAGTGCACAAATTAAACATTATCCTTGTGGTAAGGACAGATGTCTGTCCCAGGTTATAGCAGTACATGCTCATTTCCGCCTGTAGTCACTTTTTGTTTTACTCTTGAATAGCTCTTCTTCATGACGGCTGCTGTCTCAAGCACACACATAATCATTGCATTGAAACATCATTGCGGGTCACACATTCACGGCCAGCAAACATGCGTGACCGAATTGCTTCGCGCACTGCATCCTCTCACAATTTCCCCCGGGGAATTGTCCGGTCTAGTTATTAGGATGCAGTGCTGCAGCACAGCAACCTATGGGCTCCCCTAGGGGAGCCCATAGGTTGCAGTGCAAAGCACTGCAACTATTGTTCTTCTACGTATTTCTTCTTCTTCTTATTATTCCTACGCAAATTTTGATTTCGAATAACTCAATAACCGTACGTCGCACACAGACAAACAATATATCAAAACGTGCGGCTCGATCGGACTCGCTATGCTATTACTTTTCTCTATAGAATACGATTTTTTCGCGACGTAGTCGCGAAAAAATCGCCCAAAAAAACCCCATTCATTTCTATGGAATTAATTGGAAAAAAAGCACTTTTTCAACGTTTTTCAAACATCCGCTGCTCTGGCATGCTTTCACCTAGAGACATGATTCAAACTCTAAAACGTAGGAAAACTTCTCCTCTGTGGATCTGGCATTCAACTTTTCTGCTAGGTTTTACACTTTCGGATCAGGCCCGGTTCAAACGCCATGTGGTTTCTGGGAGAAAATCCGGCTTTTGAATGGGTGTGTATTGCGTTACACACCAGTGAGGGTCGTTACGCTTAGAGTGTAGGCGGCTTCAAAAAAAAGCTCAAACTTTCTCGCTTAAACCGTGTTTTCCGCCACAAATTTCACTCTACAGACATGATTTTCTCAAAAGTAGTAGGAAAACTTGTCCTGATTCACACAATGTGTCTACCTAAACGATAGGATTTACGGTTTTTGAATGACAAGCCTCAAAGTGAGGAGAGCACAGGTGAGCGGCCTCATTGACTCCCAGTATAAACGTTGCTGAAAAGTCACTCGTTTTTAACTCCCTGTAGCGTCCTCATTTTTAACAATACAAACAAAAAAATACATCATTTTATTCAGGAGACCCTTCTAGCGCTCACGGTGAAAGAATTTTGTGAATAGCTGCTTCCGTTGTCGAGTTATTTGTCATTGTTCGAGGCCTGGTCCTTCATAAAAAAAACAGTAGAAAACTCCAGCCCTTGTGTGTCAGCCTCACCTTAGCCGCCCACTTTATTAGGAACACTTCTGTTCGTACATACAAACTACAAACACTCTTCTTAGAGTTTAGAGTTTATTTTATTTTTAAAAGGGACAGTGCACAAATTAAATATTATCCTTGTGTTAAGGACAGATGTCTGTCCCAGGTTATAGCAGTACATGCAAACAAACAGTACATTACTTTTCTCTATAGAATACGATTTTTTCGCGACGTAGTCGTGAAAAAATCGCCCCAAAAAACCCCATTCATTTCTATGGAATTAATTGAAAAAAAAGCACTTTTTCAACGTTTTTCAAACATCCGTTGCTCTGGCATGCTTTCACCTAGAGACGTGATTCAAACTCTAAAACGTAGGAAAACTTCTCCTCTGTGGATCTAGCCTTCATCTTTTCTGCTAGGTTCTACACTTTCGGATCAGTCCCGGCTCAAACGCCATGTTGGTTCCGGGAGAAAATCCGGCTTTTTATGGGTGTCTATTGCGTTACACACCAGTGGACCTCGTTATGCTCAGAGTGGAGAGAGGTTAAAAAAAAAAAGGTCAAACTTTCTCGCTTAAACTCTGTTTTCAGCCACAAATTTCACTCTACAGACATGATTTTCTCAAAAGTAGTAGGAAAACTTGTCCTGATTCACACAATGTGTCTACCTAAACGATAGGATTTACGGTTTTTGAATGACAAGCGTCCAACTGAGGACAGGGCAGCTGACAGGCTTCATTGAAACCCATTGTAAACGTGAGAGAAAAGTCACTCGTTTTTAAATCGCTCTAGTGTCGTTATTTTTAAGAGTACAAACAAAAAAATACAGAATTTTATTCAGGAGACCCTTCTAGCGCTCAGTGTGAAAGAATTTTGTGAATAGCTGCTTCCGTTGTCGAGTTATTTGTCATTGTTCGAGGCCTGGTCCTTCATAAAAAAAACAGTAGAAAACTCCAGCCCTTGTGTGTCTTAGCCTCACCTTAGCCGCCCACTTTATTAGGAACACTTCTGTTCGTACATACAACCTACAAACACTCTTCTTAGAGTTTATTTTATTTTTAAAAGGGACAGTGCACAAATTAAACATTATCCTTGTGTTAAGGACAGATGTCTGTCCCAGGTTATAGCAGTACATGCTAATTTCCACCTGTAGTCACTTTGTTCATGCTCTTGAATAGCTCTTCTTCATGACGGCTGCTGTCTCAAGCACACACACAATCATTGCATTGAAACATCATTGCGGGTCACACGTTCACGGCCAGCAAACATGCGTGACCGAATTGCTTCACGCACTGCATCCTCTCACAATTTCCCCCGGGGAATTGTCCGGTCTAGTTAGGATGCAGTGCTGCAGCACAGCAACCTATGGGCTCCCCTAGGGGAGCCCATAGGTTGCAGTGCAAAGCACTGCAACTATTGTTCTTCTACGTGTTTCTTCTTCTTCTTCTTATTCTTATATTTATTATTATTTTTATTATTCCTACGCAAATTTTGATTTCGATTAACTCAATAACCGTACGTCGCACACAGACAAACAATATATCAAAACGTGCGGCTCGATCGGACTCGCTATGCTATTACTTTTCTCTATAGATTACGATTTTTTCGCGACGTAGTCGCGAAAAAATCGTCCAAAAAAGCCCCATTCATTTCTATGGAATTAATTGAAAAAAAAGCACTTTTTCAACGTTTTTCAAACGTCCACTGCTCTGGCATGCTTTCACCTAGAGACGTGATTCAAACTCTAAAACGTAGGAAAACTTCTCCTCTGTGGATCTGGCATTCAACTTTTCTGCTAGGTTCTACACTTTCGGATCAGTCCCGGGTCAAACGCCATGTGGGTTCTGATAGAAAATCCTGCTTTTGAATGGGTGTCTATTGCGTTACACACCAGTGCGCCTCGTTAACTCAGAGTGTAGGCGGCTTCAAAAAAAAGCTCAAAATTTCTCACTTAAACTGTGTTTTCATCCACAAATTTCACTCTACAGACATGATTTTCTCAAAAGTAGTAGGAAAACTTGTCCTGATTCACACAATGTGTCTACCTAAACGATAGGATTCACGGTTTTTGAATGAGAAGCCTCAAAGTGAGGAGAGCACAGGTGAGCGGCCTCATTGACTCCCAGTATAAACGTTGCTGAAAAGTCACTCGTTTTTAACTCCCTGTAGCGTCGTCATTTTTAAAAATACAAACAAAAAAATACATCATTTTATTCAGGAGACCCTTCTAGCGCTCACTGTGAAAGAATTTTGTGAATAGCTGCTTCCGTTGTCGAGTTATTTGTCATTGTTCGAGGCCTGGTCCTTCATAAAAAAAACAGTAGAAAACTCCAGCCCTTGTGTGTCAGCCTCACCTTAGCCGCCCACTTTATTAGGAACACTTCTGTTCGTACATACAAACTACAAACACTCTTCTTAGAGTTTAGAGTTTATTTTATTTTTAAAAGGAAAGTGCACAAATTAAACATTATCCTTGTAGGAAAACTTGTCCTGATTCACACAATGTGTCTACCTAAACGATAGGATTTACGGTTTTTGAATGACAAGCGTCAAACTGAGGACAGGGCAGCTGACAGGCTTCATTGAAACCCATTGTAAACATGAGAGAAAAGTCACTCGTATTTAAATCGCTCTATTGTCGTTATTTTTAAGAGTACAAACAAAAAAATACATCATTTTATTCAGGAGACCCTTCTAGCGCTCACTGTGAAAGAATTTTGTGAATAGCTGCTTCCGTTGTCGAGTTATTTGTTATTGTTCGAGGCCTGGTCCTTCATAAAAAAACAGTAGAAAACTCCAGCCCTTGTGTGTCTTAGCCTCACCTTAGCCGCCCACTTTATTAGGAACACTTCTGTTCGTACATACATACTACAAACACTCTTCTTAGTGTTTAGAGTTTTATTTTATTTTTAAAAGGGACAGTGCACAAATTAAACATTATCCATGTGGTAAGGACAGATGTCTGTCCCAGGTTATAGCAGTACATGCTAATTTCCGCCTGTAGTCACTTTGTTCATGCTCTTGAATAGCTCTTCTTCATGATGGCTGCTGTCTAGAGCACACACACAATCATTGCATTGAAACATCATTGCGGGTCACACATTCACGGCCAGCAAACGTGCGTGAGCGAATTGCTTCGCGCACTGCATCCTCTCACAATTTCCCCCGGGGAATTGTCCGGTCTAGTGTTATATTTGTTACTCTTCCTACACAAATTTCGATTTCGAGTAACTCAATAACCGTACGTCGCACACAGACAAACAATATATCAAAACGTGCGGCTCGATCGGACTCGCTATGCTATTACTTTTCTCTATAGAATACGATTTTTTCGCGACGTAGTCGCGAAAAAATCGCCCCAAAAAACCCCATTCATTTCTATGGAATTAATTGAAAAAAAAGCACTTTTTCAATGTTTTTCAAACATCCACTGCTCTGGCATGCTTTCACCTAGAGACATGATTCAAACTCTAAAACGTAGGAAAACTTCTCCTCTGTGGATCTGGCATTCAACTTTTCTGCTAGGTTTTACACTTTCGGATCAGGCCCGGTTCAAACGCCATGTGGTTTCTGGGAGAAAATCCGGCTTTTGAATGGGTGTCTATTGCGTTACACACCAGTGAGGGTCGTTAAGCTTAGAGTGTAGGCGGCTTCAAAAAAAAGCTCAAACTTTCTCGCTTAAACCGTGTTTTCAGCCACAAATTTCACTCTACAGACATGATTTTCTCAAAAGTAGTAGGAAAACTTGTCCTGATTCACACAATGTGTCTACCTAAACGATAGGATTTACGGTTTTTGAATGACAAGCCTCAAAGTGAGGAGAGCACAGGTGAGCGGCCTCATTGACTCCCAGTATAAACGTTGCTGAAAAGTCACTCGTTTTTAACTCCCTGTAGCGTCCTCATTTTTAACAATACAAACAAACAAATACATCATTTTATTCAGGAGACCCTTCTAGCGCTCACTGTGAAAGAATTTTGTGAATAGCTGCTTCCGTTGTCGAGTTATTTGTCATTGTTCGAGGCCTGGTCCTTCATAAGAAAAACAGTAGAAAACTCCAGCCCTTGTGTGTCAGCCTCACCTTAGCCGCCCACTTTATTAGGAACACTTCTGTTCGTACATACAACCTACAAACACTCTTCTTAGAGTTTAGAGTTTATTTTATTTTTAAAAGGGACAGTGCACAAATTAAACATTATCCTTGTGTTAAGGACAGATGTCTGTCCCAGGTTATAGCAGTACATGCTAATTTCCGCCTGTAGTCACTTTGGTCATAATCTTGAATAGTTCTTATTCATGACGGCTGCTGTCTCAAGCACACACATGATCATTGCACTGAAACATCATTGCGGGTCACACATTCACGGCCAGCAAACATGCGTGAGCGAATTGCTTCGCGCACTGCATCCTCTCACAATTTCCCCCGGGGAATTGTCCGGTCTAGTGTTATATTTGTTACTCTTCCTACGCAAATTTTGATTTCGAGTAACTCAATAACCGTACGTCGCACACAGACAAACAATATATCAAAACGTGCGGCTCGATCGGACTCGCTATGCTATTACTTTTCTCTGCAGAATACGATTTTTTCGCGACGTTGTCGCGAAAAAATCGTCTCAAAAAACCCCATTCATTTCTATGGAATTAATTGAAAAAAAAGCACTTTTTCAACGTTTTTCAAACATCCGCTGCTCTGGCATGCTTTCACCTAGAGACATGATTCAAACTCTAAAACGTAGGAAAACTTCTCCTCTGTGGATCTGGCATTAAACTTTTCTGCTAGGTTCTACACTTTCGGATCAGTCCCGGCTCAACCGCCATGTGGTTTCTGGGAGAAAATCCGGCTTTTGAATGGGTGTCTATTGCGTTACACACCAGTGAAGGTCGTTATCTTAGAGTGTAGAGAGGTTGAAAATAAAGCTCAAACTTTCTCGCTTAAACCGTGTTTTCAGCCACAAATTTCACTCTACAGACATGATTTTCTCAAAAGTAGTAGGAAAACTTGTCCTGATTCACACAATGTGTCTACCTAAACGATAGGATTTACGGTTTTTGAATGACAAGCCTCAAAGTGAGGAGAGCACAGGTGAGCGGCCTCATTGACTCCCAGTATAAACGTTGCTGAAAAGTCACTCGTTTTTAACTCCCTGTAGCATCCTCATTTTTAACAATACAAACAAAAAAATACATCATTTTATTCAGGAGACCCTTCTAGCGCTCACTGTGAAAGAATTTTGTGAATAGCTGCTTCCGTTGTCGAGTTATTTGTCATTGTTCGAGGCCTGGTCCTTCATAAAAAAAACAGTAGAAAACTCCAGCCCTTGTGTGTCAGCCTCACCTTAGCCGCCCACTTTATTAGGAACACTTCTGTTCGTACATACAAACTACAAACACTCTTCTTAGAGTTTAGAGTTTATTTTATTTTTAAACCGTGTTTTCAGCCACAAATTTCACTCTACAGACATGATTTTCTCAAAAGTAGTAGGAAAACTTGTCCTGATTCACACAATGTGTCTACCTAAACGATAGGATTTACGGTTTTTGAATGACAAGCCTCAAAGTGAGGAGAGCACAGGTGAGCGGCCTCATTGACTCCCAGTATAAACGTTGCTGAAAAGTCACTCGTTTTTAACTCCCTGTAGCGTCCTCATTTTTAACAATACAAACAAAAAAATACATCATTTTATTCAGGAGACCCTTCTAGCGCTCACTGTGAAAGAATTTTGTGAATAGCTGCTTCCGTTGTCGAGTTATTTGTCATTGTTCGAGGCCTGGTCCTTCATAAAAAAAACAGTAGAAAACTGCAGCCCTTGTGTGTCAGCCTCACCTTAGCCGCCCACTTTATTAGGAACACTTCTGTTCGTACATACAAACTACAAACACTCTTCTTAGAGTTTAGAGTTTATTTTATTTTTAAACCGTGTTTTCAGCCACAAATTTCACTCTACAGACATGATTTTCTCAAAAGTAGTAGGAAAACTTGTCCTGATTCACACAATGTGTCTACCTAAACGATAGGATTTACGGTTTTTGAATGACAAGCCTCAAAGTGAGGAGAGCACAGGTGAGCGGCCTCATTGACTCCCAGTATAAACGTTGCTGAAAAGTCACTCGTTTTTAACTCCCTGTAGCGTCCTCATTTTTAACAATACAAACAAAAAAATACATCATTTTATTCAGGAGACCCTTCTAGCGCTCACTGTGAAAGAATTTTGTGAATAGCTGCTTCCGTTGTCGAGTTATTTGTCATTGTTCGAGGCCTGGTCCTTCATAAAAAAAACAGTAGAAAACTCCAGCCCTTGTGTGTCAGCCTCACCTTAGCCGCCCACTTTATTAGGAACACTTCTGTTCGTACATACAAACTACAAACACTCTTCTTAGAGTTTAGAGTTTATTTTATTTTTAAAAGGGACAGTGCACAAATTAAACATTATCCTTGTGGTAAGGACAGATGTCTGTCCCAGGTTATAGCAGTACATGCTAATTTCCGCCTGTAGTCACTTTGGTCATACTCTTGAATAGGTCTTCTTCATGATGGCTGCTGTCTCGAGCACACACACGATCATTGCATTGAAACATCATTGCGGGTCACACATTCACGGCCAGCGAACATGCGTGAGCGAATTGCTTTGCGCACTGCATCCTCTCACAATTTCCCCCGGGGAATTGTCCGGTCTAGTTATTTTTATTTTTATTTTTATTATTCCTACGCAAATTTTGATTTCGAATAACTCAATAACCGTACGTCGCACACAGACAAACAATATATCAAAACGTGCGGCTCGATCGGACTCGCTATGCTATTACTTTTCTCTATAGATTGCGATTTTTTCGCGACATAGTCGCGAAAAAATCGCCCAAAAAAACCCCATTCATTTCTATGGAATTAATTGAAAAAAAAGCACTTTTTCAACGTTTTTCAAACATCCGCTGCTCTGGCATGCTTTCACCTAGAGACGTGATTCAAACTCTAAAACGTAGGAAAACTTCTCCTCTGTGGATCTGGCATTAAACTTTTCTGCTAGGTTCTACACTTTCGGATCAGGCCCGGTTCAAACGCCATGTGGTTTCTGGGAGAAAATCCGGCTTTTGAATGGGTGTCTATTGCGTTACACACCAGTGAAGGTCATTATCTTAGAGTGTAGACAGTTTGAAAAAAAAGGTCAAACTTTCTCGCTTAAACTCTGTTTTCAGCCACAAATTTCACTCTACAGACATGATTTTCTCAAAAGTAGTAGGAAAACTTGTCCTGATTCACACAATGTGTCTACCTAAACGATAGGATTTACGGTTTTTGAATGACAAGCCTCAAAGTGAGGGGAGCACAGGTGAGCGGCCTCATTGACTCCCAGTATAAACGTTGCTGAAAAGTCACTCGTTTTTAACTCCCTGTAGCGTCCTCATTTTTAACAATACAAAGAAAAAAATACATCATTTTATTCAGGAGACCCTTCTAGCGCTCACTGTGAAAGAATTTTGTGAATAGCTGCTTCCGTTGTCGAGTTATTTGTCATTGTTCGAGGCCTGGTCCATAGCAATTTACAGCAGACACCTGATAAAATCTTGTGTGTGTTTCATAACCTGCTCAGGCCTGTTACCATGCTTACTGGCTTCAGTAAGCGAGCACAGAGGGGAGGGGCCGGCTGTCTCAAGCACACAAATCATGGCATTGTAGCTTCATAGCAGGTCACACAACCGTACGTCGCACACAGACAAACAATATATCAAAACGTGCGGCTCGATCGGACTCGCTATGCTATTACTTTTCTCTATAGAATACGATTTTTTCGCGACGTAGTCGCGAAAAAATCGCCCCAAAAAACCCCATTCATTTCTATGGAATTAATTGAAAAAAAAGCACTTTTTCAACGTTTTTCAAACATCCGCTGCTCTGGCATGCTTTCACCTAGAGACGTGATTCAACCTCTAAAACGTAGGAAAACTTCTCCTCTGTGGATCTGGCATTAAACTTTTCTGCTAGGTTCTACACTTTCGGATCAGTCCCGGCTCAACCGCCATGTGGTTTCTGGGAGAAAATCCGGCTTTTGAATGGGTGTCTATTGCGTTACACACCAGTGAAGGTCATTATCTTAGAGTGTAGACAGTTTGAAAAAAAAGGTCAAACTTTCTCGCTTAAACTCTGTTTTCAGCCACAAATTTCACTCTACAGACATGATTTTCTCAAAAGTAGTAGGAAAACTTGTCCTGATTCACACAATGTGTCTACCTAAACGATAGGATTTACGGTTTTTGAATGACAAGCCTCAAAGTGAGGAGAGCACAGGTGAGCGGCCTCATTGACTCCCAGTATAAACGTTGCTGAAAAGTCACTCGTTTTTAACTCCCTGTAGCGTCCTCATTTTTAACAATACAAACAAAAAAATACATCATTTTATTCAGGAGACCCTTCTAGCGCTCACTGTGAAAGAATTTTGTGAATAGCTGCTTCCGTTGTCGAGTTATTTGTCATTGTTCGAGGCCTGGTCCATAGCAATTTACAGCAGACACCTGACATAATCTTGTGTGTGTTTCTTAACTCTCCTGTTCAGGCCCATCACCATGCCAATTGGGGCCAGTGACGGGGCAGAGGGAAAAGCTGTCTCAAGAACACACACATCATGCTCAAAATTTCAAACTTAAACTGTTTTCAGCCACAAATTTCACACTACAGACATAATTTTCTCAAAAGTAGTAGTCACACTTGTCCCAAAAAAAACCCATTCATTTCTATGGAATTAATTGGAAAAAAAGCACTTTTTCAACGTTTTTCAAACGTCCGCTGCTCTGGCATGCTTTAACCTAGAGACGTGATTCAAACTCTAAAACGTAGGAAAACTTCTCCTCTGTGGATCTGGCATTCAACTTTTCTGCAAGGTTCTACACTTTCGGATCAGGCCCGGCTCAAACACGATGTGAGTTCTGGGAGAAAATCCGGCTTTTGAATGGGTGTCTATTGCGTTACACACCAGTGATGGTCGTTAATCTTAGAGTGTAGGCGGCTTCAAAAAAAAGCTCAAACTTTCTCTCTTAAACCGTGTTTTCAGCCACAAATTTCACTCTACAGACATGATTTTCTCAAAAGTAGTAGGAAAACTTGTCCTGATTCACACAATGTGTCTACCTAAACGATAGGATTTACGGTTTTCGAATGACAAGCCTCAAAGTGAGGAGAGCACAGGTGAGCGGCCTCATTGACTCCCAGTATAAACGTTGCTGAAAAGTCACTCGTTTTTAACTCCCTGTAGCGTCCTCATTTTTAACAATACAAACAAAAAAATACATCATTTTATTCAGGAGACCCTTCTAGCGCTCACTGTGAAAGAATTTTGTGAATAGCTGCTTCCGTTGTCGAGTTATTTGTCATTGTTCGAGGCCTGGTCCTTCATAAAAAAAACAGTAGAAAACTCCAGCCCTTGTGTGTCAGCCTCACCTTAGCCGCCCACATTATTAGGAACACTTCTGTTCGTACATACAAACTACAAACACTCTTCTTAGAGTTTAGAGTTTATTTTATTTTTAAACCGTGTTTTCAGCCACAAATTTCACTCTACAGACATGATTTTCTCAAAAGTAGTAGGAAAACTTGTCCTGATTCACACAATGTGTCTACCTAAACGATAGGATTTACGGTTTTTGAATGACAAGCCTCAAAGTGAGGAGAGCACAGGTGAGCGGCCTCATTGACTCCCAGTATAAACGTTGCTGAAAAGTCACTCGTTTTTAACTCCCTGTAGCGTCCTTATTTTTAACAATACAAACAAAAAAATACATCATTTTATTCAGGAGACCCTTCTAGCGCTCACTGTGAAAGAATTTTGTGAATAGCTGCTTCCGTTGTCGAGTTATTTGTCATTGTTCGAGGCCTGGTCCTTCATAAAAAAAAACAGTAGAAAACTCCAGCCCTTGTGTGTCAGCCTCACCTTAGCCGCCCACTTTATTAGGAACACTTCTGTTCGTACATACAAACTACAAACACTCTTCTTAGAGTTTAGAGTTTATTTTATTTTTAAAAGGGACAGTGCACAAATTAAACATTATCCTTGTGTTAAGGACAGATGTCTGTCCCAGGTTATAGCAGTACATGCTAATTTCCGCCTGTAGTCACTTTGGTCATACTCTTGAATAGGTCTTCTTCATGATGGCTGCTGTCTCGAGCACACACACGATCATTGCATTGAAACATCATTGCGGGTCACACATTCACGGCCAGCGAACATGCGTGAGCGAATTGCTTCGCGCACTGCATCCTCTCACAATTTCCCCCGGGGAATTGTCCGGTCTAGTGTTATATTTGTTACTCTTCCTACACAAATTTTGATTTCGAGTAACACAATAACCGTACGTCGCACACAGACAAACAATGTATCAAAACGTGCGGCTCGATCGGACTCGCTATGCTATTACTTTTCTCTATAGAATACGATTTTTTCGCGACGTTGTCGCGAAAAAATCGTCCAAAAAAACCCCATTCATTTCTATGGAATTAATTGAAAAAAAAGCACGTTTTCAATGTTTTTCAAACATCCACTGCTCTGGCATGCTTTCACCTAGAGACATGATTCAAACTCTAAAACGTAGGAAAACTTCTCCTCTGTGGATCTGGCATTCAACTTTTCTGCTAGGTTTTACACTTTCGGATCAGGCCCGGTTCAAACGCCATGTGGTTTCTGGGAGAAAATCCGGCTTTTGAATGGGTGTCTATTGCGTTACACACCAGTGAGGGTCGTTAAGCTTAGAGTGTAGGCGGCTTCAAAAAAAAGGTCAAACTTTCTCGCTTAAACTCTGTTTTCAGCCACAAATTTCACTCTACAGACATGTTTTTCTCAAAAGTAGTAGGAAAACTTGTCCTGATTCACACAATGTGTCTACCTAAACGATAGGATTTACGGTTTTTGAATGACAAGCCTCAAAGTGAGGAGAGCACAGGTGAGCGGCCTCATTGACTCCCAGTATAAACGTTGCTGAAAAGTCACTCGTTTTTAACTCCCTGTAGCGTCCTCATTTTTAACAATACAAACAAAAAAATACATCATTTTATTCAGGAGACCCTTCTAGCGCTCACGGTGAAAGAATTTTGTGAATAGCTGCTTCCGTTGTCGAGTTATTTGTCATTGTTCGAGGCCTGGTCCTTCATAAAAAAAACAGTAGAAAACTCCAGCCCTTGTGTGTCAGCCTCACCTTAGCCGCCCACTTTATTAGGAACACTTCTGTTCGTACATACAAACTACAAACACTCTTCTTAGAGTTTAGAGTTTATTTTATTTTTAAAAGGGACAGTGCACAAATTAAACATTATCCTTGTGTTAAGGACAGATGTCTGTCTCAGGTTATAGCAGTACATGCTAATTTCCGCCTGTAGTCACTTTGGTCATACTCTTGAATAGGTCTTCTTCATGATGGCTGCTGTCTCGAGCACACACACAATCATTGCATTGAAACATCATTGCGGGTCACACATTCACGGCCGGCGAACATGCGTGAGCGAATTGCTTCGCGCACTGCATCCTCTCACAATTTCCCCCGGGGAATTGTCCGGTCTAGTGTTATATTTGTTACTCTTCCTACACAAATTTCGATTTCGATTAACTCAATAACCGTACGTCGCACACAGACAAACAATATATCAAAACGTGCGGCTCGATCGGACTCGCTATGCTATTACTTTGCTCTATAGATTGCGATTTTTTCGCGACGTAGTCGCGATAAATGCGCCCCAAAAAAAACCCATTCATTTCTATGGAATTAATTGAAAAAAAAGCACTTTTTCAACGTTTTTCAAACGTCCACTGCTCTGGCATGCTTTCACCTAGAGACGTGATTCAAACTCTAAAACGTAGGAAAACTTCTCCTCTGTGGATCTGGCATTCAACTTTTCTGCTAGGTTCTACACTTTCAGATCAGTCCCGGGTCAAACGCCATGTGGGTTCTGATAGAAAATCCGGCTTTTGAATGGGTGTCTATTGCGTTACACACCAGTGCGCCTCGTTAACTCAGAGTGTAGGCGGCTTCAAAAAAAAGCTCAAAATTTCTCACTTAAACTGTGTTTTCATCCACAAATTTCACTCTACAGACATGATTTTCTCAAAAGTAGTAGGAAAACTTGTCCTGATTCACACAATGTGTCTACCTAAACGGTAGGATTTACGGTTTTTGAATGACAAGCGTCAAACTGAGGACAGTGCAGCTGACAGGCTTCATTGACATCCATTATAAACGTGATAGAAAAGTCACTCGTTTTTAAATCGCTCTAGTGACGTTATTTTAAAGAGTACAAAGAAAAAAATACATCATTTTATTCAGGAGACCCTTCTAGCGCTCAGTGTCAAAGAATTTTGTGAATAGCTGCTTCCGTTGTCGAGTTATTTGTCATTGTTCGAGGCCTGGTCCTTCATAAAAAAAACAGTAGAAAACTCCAGCCCTTGTGTGTCTTAGCCTCACCTTAGCCGCCCACTTTATTAGGAACACTTCTGTTCGTACATACAAACTACAAACACTCTTCTTAGAGTTTAGAGTTTATTTTATTTTTAAAAGGGACAGTGCACAAATTAAACATTATCCTTGTGGTAAGGACAGATGTCTGTCCCAGGTTATAGCAGTACATGCTAATTTCCGCCTGTAGTCACTTTGGTCATACTCTTGAATAGGTCTTCTTCATGACGGCTGCTGTCTCGAGCACACACACGATCATTGCATTGAAACATCATTGCGGGTCACACATTCACGGCCAGCGAACATGCGTGAGCGAATTGCTTCGCGCACTGCATCCTCTCACAATTTCCCCCGGGGAATTGTCCGGTCTAGTTAGGATGCAGTGCTGCAGCACAGCAACCTATGGGCTCCCCTAGGGGAGCCCATAGGTTGCAGTGCAAAGCACTGCAACTATTGTTCTTCTACGTGTTTCTTTTTATTATTATTATTTTTATTTTTATTTTTATTATTCCTACGCAAATTTTGATTTCGAATAACTCAATAACCGTACGTCGCACACAGACAAACAATATATCAAAACGTGCGGCTCGATCGGACTCGCTATGCTATTACTTTTCTCTATAGATTGCGATTTTTTCGCGACGTAGTCGCGAAAAAATCGCCCAAAAAAACCCCATTCATTTCTATGGAATTAATTGAAAAAAAAGCACTTTTTCAACGTTTTTCAAACATCCGCTGCTCTGGCATGCTTTCACCTAGAGACGTGATTCAAACTCTAAAACGTAGGAAAACTTCTCCTCTGTGGATCTGGCATTAAACTTTTCTGCTAGGTTCTACACTTTCGGATCAGTCCCGGCTCAACCGCCATGTGGTTTCTGGGAGAAAATCCGGCTTTTGAATGGGTGTCTATTGCGTTACACACCAGTGAAGGTCATTATCTTAGAGTGTAGACAGTTTGAAAAAAAAGGTCAAACTTTCTCGCTTAAACTCTGTTTTCAGCCACAAATTTCACTCTACAGACATGATTTTCTCAAAAGTAGTAGGAAAACTTGTCCTGATTCACACAATGTGTCTACCTAAACGATAGGATTTACGGTTTTTGAATGACAAGCCTCAAAGTGAGGAGAGCACAGGTGAGCGGCCTCATTGACTCCCAGTATAAACGTTGCTGAAAAGTCACTCGTTTTTAACTCCCTGTAGCGTCCTCATTTTTAACAATACAAACAAAAAAATACATCATTTTATTCAGGAGACCCTTCTAGCGCTCACTGTGAAAGAATTTTGTGAATAGCTGCTTCCGTTGTCGAGTTATTTGTCATTGTTCGAGGTCTGGTCTGTAGTAAAACACAGCCCAAAATTCAAGACCTTGTGTGTTTTAGCTCATTGACATGCATTATAAACGGGATAGAAAAGTCACTCGTTTTTAAATCGCTCTAGTGTCGTTATTTTTAAGAGTACAAACAAAAAAATACATAATTTTATTCAGGAGACCCTTCTAGCGCTCACTGTGAAAGAATTTTGTGAATAGCTGCTTCCGTTGTCGAGTTATTTGTCATTGTTCGAGGTCTGGTCTGTAGTAAAACACAGCACAATATTCAAGACCTTGTGTTTCTTAGCTCATTGACTCACATTATAAACGTGAGTGAAAAGTCACTCGTTTTTAAATCGCTCTAGTGTCGTTATTTTTAAGAGTACAAACAAAAAAATACATCATTTTATTCAGGAGACCCTTCTAGCGCTCAGTGTGAAAGAATTTTGTGAATAGCTGCTTCCGTTGTCGAGTTATTTGTCATTGTTCGAGGTCTGGTCCGTAGTAAAACACAGCACAATATTCAAGACCTTGTGTGTCTTAGGTCATTGACACACATTATAAACATGAGTGAAAAGTCACTCGTTTTTAAATCGCTCTAGTGTCGTTATTTTAAAGAGTACAAACAAAAAAATACATCATTTTATTCAGGAGACCCTTCTAGCGCTCAGTGTGAAAGAATTTTGTGAATAGCTGCTTCCGTTGTCGAGTTATTTGTCATTGTTCGAGGTCTGGTCCGTAGTAAAACACAGCACAATATTCAAGACCTTGTGTTTCTTAGCTCATTGACTCACATTATAAACGTGAGTGAAAAGTCACTCGTATTTAAATCGCTCTAGTGTCGTTATTTTTAAGAGTACAAACAAAAAATTACATCATTTTATTCAGGAGACCTTTCTAGCGCTCACTGTGAAAGAATTTTGTGAATAGCTGCTTCCGTTGTCGAGTTATTTGTCATTGTTCGAGGCCTGGTCCTTCATAAAAAAAACAGTAGAAAACTCCAGCCCTTGTGTGTCAGCCTCACCTTAGCCGCCCACTTTATTAGGAACACTTCTGTTCGTACATACAAACTACAAACACTCTTCTTAGAGTTTAGAGTTTATTTTATTTTTAAAAGTGACAGTGCACAAATTAAACATTATCCTTGTGTTAAGGACAGATGTCTGTCCCAGGTTATAGCAGTACATGCTAATTTCCGCCTGTAGTCACTTTGGTCATACTCTTGAATAGGTCTTCTTCATGATGGCTGCTGTCTCGAGCACACACACGATCATTGCATTGAAACATCATTGCGGGTCACACGTTCACGGCCAGCAAACATGCGTGAGCGAATTGCTTCGCGCACTGCATCCTCTCACAATTTCCCCCGGGGAATTGTCCGGTCTAGTTAGGATGCAGTGCTGCAGCACAGCAACCTATGGGCTCCCCTAGGGGAGCCCATAGGTTGCAGTGCAAAGCACTGCAACTATTGTTCTTCTACGTGTTTCTTTTTATTATTATTTTTATTTTTATTTTTATTATTCCTACGCAAATTTTGATTTCGAATAACTCAATAACCGTACGTCGCACACAGACAAACAATATATCAAAACGTGCGGCTCGATCGGACTCGCTATGCTATTACTTTTCTCTATAGAATACGATTTTTTCGCGACGTAGTCGCGAAAAAATCGCCCCAAAAAACCCCATTCATTTCTATGGAATTAATTGAAAAAAAAGCACTTTTTCAATGTTTTTCAAACATCCACTGCTCTGGCATGCTTTCACCTAGAGACATGATTCAAACTCTAAAACGTAGGAAAACTTCTCCTCTGTGGATCTGGCATTCAACTTTTCTGCTAGGTTTTACACTTTTGGATCAGGCCCGGTTCAAACGCCATGTGGTTTCTGGGAGAAAATCCGGCTTTTGAATGGGTGTCTATTGCGTTACACACCAGTGAAGGTCATTATCTTAGAGTGTAGGCGGCTTCAAAAAAAAGGTCAAACTTTCTCGCTTAAACTCTGTTTTCAGCCACAAATTTCACTCTACAGACATGATTTTCTCAAAAGTAGTAGGAAAACTTGTCCTGATTCACACAATGTGTCTACCTAAACGATAGGATTTACGGTTTTTGAATGACAAGCCTCAAAGTGAGGAGAGCACAGGTGAGCGGCCTCATTGACTCCCAGTATAAACGTTGCTGAAAAGTCACTCGTTTTTAACTCCCTGTAGCGTCCTCATTTTTAACAATACAAACAAAAAAATACATCATTTTATTCAGGAGACCCTTCTAGCGCTCACTGTGAAAGAATTTTGTGAATAGCTGCTTCCGTTGTCGAGTTATTTGTCATTGTTCGAGGCCTGGTCCTTCATAAAAAAACAGTAGAAAACTCCAGCCCTTGTGTGGCAGCCTCACCTTAGCCGCCCACTTTATTAGGAACACTTCTGTTCGTACATACAAACTACAAACACTCTTCTTAGAGTTTAGAGTTTATTTTATTTTTAAAAGGGACAGTGCACAAATTAAACATTATCCTTGTGTTAAGATCAGATGTCTGTCCCAGGTTATAAAAAAAAAAATCGTCACAAAAAAACCCCATTCATTTCTATGGAATTAATTGAAAAAAAGCACTTTTTCAACGTTTTTCAAACGTCTGCTGCTCTGGCATGCTTTCACCTAGAGACGTGATTCAAACTCTAAAACGTAGGAAAACTTCTCCTCTGTGGATCTGTCATTCAACTTTTCTGCTAGGTTCTACACTTACATGCTCAAAATTTCAAACTTAAACTGTTTTCAGCCACAAATTTCACACTACAGACATAATTTTCTCAGAAGTAGTAGTCACACTTGTCCCAAAAAAAACCCATTAATTTCTATGGAATTAATTGGAAAAAAAAGCACTTTTTCAAACATCCGCTGCTCTGAGAAACTGAGAAGAGGGCAGCCGACAGGCCTCACCTTAGCCGCCCACTTTATTAGGAACACTTCTGTTCGTACATACAAACTACAAACACTCATCTTAGTGTTTAGAGTTTATTTTATTTTTAAAAGGGACAGTGCACAAATTAAACATTATCCTTGTGGTAAGGACAGATGTCTGTCCCAGGTTATAGCAGTACATGCTAATTTCCGCCTGTAGTCACTTTGTTCATGCTCTTGAATAGGTCTCCTTCATGACGGCTGCTGTCTCAAGCACACACACGATCATTGCATTGAAACATCATTGCTGGTCACACATTCACGGCCGGCAAACATGCATGACCGAATTGCTTCGCGCACTGCATCCTCTCACAATTTCCCCCGGGGAATTGTCCGGTCTAGTGTTATATTTGTTACTCTTCCTCCACAAATTTTGATTTCGAGTAACACAATAACCGTACGTCGCACACAGACAAACAATGTATCAAAACGTGCGGCTCGATCGGACTCGCTATGCTATTACTTTTCTCTACAGTTTACGATTTTTTCGCGACGTAGTCGCGAAAAAATCGTCCAAAAAAACCCCATTCATTTCTATGGAATTAATTTGAAAAAAAGCACTTTTTCAACGTTTTTCAAACATCCGCTGCTCCAGCATGCTTTAACCTAGAGACGTGATTCAAACTCTAAAACGTAGGAAAACCTCTCCTCTGTGGATCTGGCATTCAACTTTTCTGCAAGGTTCTACACTTTCGGATCAGGCCCGGCTCAAACACGATGTGAGTTCTGGGAGAAAATCCGGCTTTTGAATGGGTGTCTATTGCGTTACACACCAGTGGACCTCGTTATGCTCAGAGTGGAGAGAGGTTAAAACAAAAGGTCAAACTTTCTCGCTTAAACTCTGTTTTCAGCCACAAATTTCACTCTACAGACATGATTTTCTCAAAAGTAGTAGGAAAACTTGTCCTGATTCACAGAATGTGTCTACCTAAACGATAGGATTTACGGTTTTTGAATGACAAGCGTCAAACTGAGGACAGGGCAGCCGACAGGCTTCATTGAAACCCATTGTAAACGTGAGAGAAAAGTCACTCGTTTTTAAATCGCTCTAGTGTCGTTATTTTTAAGAGTACAAACAAAAAAATACATAATTTTATTCAGGAGACCCTTCTAGCGCTCACTGTGAAAGAATTTTGTGAATAGCTGCTTCCGTTGTCGAGTTATTTGTCATTGTTTGAGGTCTGGTCTGTGGTAAAACACAGCCCAAAATTCAAGACCTTGTGTGTTTTAGCTCATTGACATGCATTATAAACGGGATAGAAAAGTCACTCGTTTTTAAATCGCTCTAGTGTCGTTATTTTTAAGACTACAAACAAAAAAATACATCATTTTATTCAGGAGACCCTTCAAGCGCTCACTGTGAAAGAATTTTGTGAATAGCTGCTTCCGTTGTCGAGTTATTTGTCATTGTTCGAGGCCTGGTCCTTCATAAAAAAAACAGTAGAAAACTCCAGCCCTTGTGTGTCAGCCTCACCTTAGCCGCCCACTTTATTAGGAACACTTCTGTTCGTACATACAAACTACAAACACTCTTCTTAGAGTTTAGAGTTTATTTTATTTTTAAAAGGGACAGTGCACAAATTAAACATTATCCTTGTGTTAAGGACAGATGTCTGTCCCAGGTTATAGCAGTACATGCTAATTTCTGCCTGTAGTCACTTTGGTCATACTCTTGAATAGGTCTTCTTCATGATGGCTGCTGTCTCGAGCACACACACGATCATTGCATTGAAACATCATTGCGGGTCACACGTTCACGGCCAGCGAACGTGCGTGAGCGAATTGCTTCGCGCACTGCATCCTCTCACAATTTCCCCCGGGGAATTGTCCGGTCTAGTGTTATATTTGTTACTCTTCCTACACAAATTTTGATTTCGAGTAACACAATAACCGTACGTCGCACACAGACAAACAATGTATCAAAACGTGCGGCTCGATCGGACTCGCTATGCTATTACTTTTCTCTACAGAATACGATTTTTTCGCGACGTAGTCGCGACAAAATCGTCCAAAAAAAACCCATTCATTTCTATGGAATTAATTGAAAAAAAAGCACTTTTTCAACATTTTTCAAACATCCGCTGCTCTGGCATGCTTTCACCTAGAGACGCCTCAAGCACACACACAATCATTGCATTGAAACATCATTGCGGGTCAAGCATTCACGGCCGGCGAACATGCGTGACCGAATTGCTTCGCGCACTGCATCCTCTCACAATTTCCCCCGGGGAATTGTCCGGTCTAGTTAGGATGCAGTGCTGCAGCACAGCAACCTATGGGCTCCCCTAGGGGAGCCCATAGGTTGCAGTGCAAAGCACTGCAACTATTGTTCTTCTACGTATTTCTTCTTCTTATTATTAGGATGCAGTGCTGCAGCACAGCAACCTATGGGCTCCCCTAGGGGAGCCCATAGGTTGCAGTGCAAAGCACTGCAACTATTGTTCTTCTACGTATTTCTTCTTCTTATTAGGATGCAGTGCTGCAGCACAGCAACCTATGGGCTCCCCTAGGGGAGCCCATAGGTTGCAGTGCAAAGCACTGCAACTATTGTTCTTCTACGTGTTTCTTCTTATTAGGATGCAGTGCTGCAGCACAGCAACCTATGGGCTCCCCTAGGGGAGCCCATAGGTTGCAGTGCAAAGCACTGCAACTATTGTTCTTCTACGTATTTCTTCTTCTTCTTATTATTCCTACGCAAATTTTGATTTCGAATAACTCAATAACCGTACGTCGCACACAGACAAACAATATATCAAAACGTGCGGCTCGATCGGACTCGCTATGCTATTACTTTTCTCTATAGAATACGATTTTTTCGCGACGTAGTCGCGAAAAAATCGCCCCAAAAAACCCCATTCATTTCTATGGAATTAATTGAAAAAAAAGCACTTTTTCAATGTTTTTCAAACATCCACTGCTCTGGCATGCTTTCACCTAGAGACATGATTCAAACTCTAAAACGTAGGAAAACTTCTCCTCTGTGGATCTGGCATTCAACTTTTCTGCTAGGTTTTACACTTTCGGATCAGGCCCGGTTCAAACGCCATGTGGTTTCTGGGAGAAAATCCGGCTTTTGAATGGGTGTCTATTGCGTTACACACCAGTGAGGGTCATTAAGATTAGAGTGTAGGCGGCTTCAAAAAAAAGGTCAAACTTTCTCGCTTAAACTCCGTTTTCAGCCACAAATTTCACTCTACAGACATGATTTTCTCAAAAGTACTAGGAAAACTTGTCCTGATTCACACAATGTGTCTACCTAAACGATAGGATTTACGGTTTTTGAATGACAAGCCTCAAAGTGAGGAGAGCACAGGTGAGCGGCCTCATTGACTCCCATTGTAAACGTTGCTGAAAAGTCACTCGTTTTTAACTCCCTGTAGCGTCCTCATTTTTAACAATACAAACAAAAAAATACATCATTTTATTCAGGAGACCCTTCTAGCGCTCACTGTGAAAGAATTTTGTGAATAGCTGCTTCCGTTGTCGAGTTATTTGTCATTGTTCGAGGCCTGGTCCTTCATAAAAAAAACAGTAGAAAACTCCAGCCCTTGTGTGTCAGCCTCACCTTAGCCGCCCACTTTATTAGGAACACTTCTGTTCGTACATACAAACTACAAACACTCTTCTTAGAGTTTAGAGTTTATTTTATGTTTAAACCGTGTTTTCAGCCACAAATTTCACTCTACAGACATGATTTTCTCAAAAGTAGTAGGAAAACTTGTCCTGATTCACACAATGTGTCTACCTAAACGATAGGATTTACGGTTTTTGAATGACAAGCCTCAAAGTGAGGAGAGCACAGGTGAGCGGCCTCATTGACTCCCAGTATAAACGTTGCTGAAAAGTCACTCGTTTTTAACTCCCTGTAGCGTCCTCATTTTTAACAATACAAACAAAAAAATACATCATTTTATTCAGGAGACCCTTCTAGCGCTCACTGTGAAAGAATTTTGTGAATAGCTGCTTCCGTTGTCGAGTTATTTGTCATTGTTCGAGGCCTGGTCCTTCATAAAAAAACAGTAGAAAGCTCCAGCCCTTGTGTGGCAGCCTCACCTTAGCCGCCCACTTTATTAGGAACACTTCTGTTCGTACATACAAACTACAAACACTCTTCTTAGAGTTTAGAGTTTATTTTATTTTTAAAAGGGACAGTGCACAAATTAAACATTATCCTTGTGTTAAGATCAGATGTCTGTCCCAGGTTATAAAAAAAAAAATCGTCACAAAAAAACCCCATTCATTTCTATGGAATTTATTGAAAAAAAGCACTTTTTCAACGTTTTTCAAACGTCTGCTGCTCTGGCATGCTTTCACCTAGAGACGTGATTCAAACTCTAAAACGTAGGAAAACTTCTCCTCTGTGGATCTGGCATTCAACTTTTCTGCTAGGTTCTACACTTACATGCTCAAAATTTCAAACTTAAACTGTTTTCAGCCACAAATTTCACACTACAGACATAATTTTCTCAGAAGTAGTAGTCACACTTGTCCCAAAAAAAACCCATTAATTTCTATGGAATTAATTGGAAAAAAAGCACTTTTTCAAACATCCGCTGCTCTGAGAAACTGAGAAGAGGGCAGCCGACAGGCCTCACCTTAGCCGCCCACTTTATTAGGAACACTTCTGTTCGTACATACAAACTACAAACACTCTTCTTAGTGTTTAGAGTTTATTTTATTTTTAAAAGGGACAGTGCACAAATTAAACATTATCCTTGTGGTAAGGACAGATGTCTGTCCCAGGTTATAGCAGTACATGCTAATTTCCGCCTGTAGTTACTTTGTTCATGCTCTTGAATAGGTCTCCTTCATGACGGCTCCTGTCTCAAGCACACACACGATCATTGCATTGAAACATCATTGCTGGTCACACATTCACGGCCGGCAAACATGCATGACCGAATTGCTTCGCGCACTGCATCCTCTCACAATTTCCCCCGGGGAATTGTCCGGTCTAGTTAGGATGCAGTGCTGCAGCACAGCAACCTATGGGCTCCCCTAGGGGAGCCCATAGGTTGCAGTGCAAAGCACTGCAACTATTGTTCTTCTACGTATTTCTTCTTCTTATTCCTACGCAAATTTTGATTTCGAATACCTCAATAACCGTACGTCGCACACAGACAAACAATACATCAAAACGTGCGGCTCGATCGGACTCGCTATGCTATTACTTTTCTCTACAGTTTACGATTTTTTCGCGACGTAGTCGCGAAAAAATCGCCCCAAAAAACCCCATTCATTTCTATGGAATTAATTGAAAAAAAAGCACTTTTTCAACGTTTTTCAAACATCCGCTGCTCTGGCATGCTTTCACCTAGAGACATGATTCAAACTCTAAAACGTAGGAAAACTTCTCCTCTGTGGATCTGGCATTCAACTTTTCTGCTAGGTTTTACACTTTCGGATCAGGCCCGGTTCAAACGCCATGTGGTTTCTGGGAGAAAATCCGGCTTTTGAATGGGTGTCTATTGCGTTACACACCAGTGAGGGTCGTTAACTTAGAGTGTAGGCGGCTTCAAAAAAAAGCTCAAACTTTCTCGCTTAAACCGTGTTTTCATCCACAAATTTCACTCTACAGACATGATTTTCTCAAAAGTAGTAGGAAAACTTGTCCTGATTCACACAATGTGTCTACCTAAACGGTAGGATTTACGGTTTTTGAATGACAAGCCTCAAAGTGAGGAGAGCACAGGTGAGCGGCCTCATTGACTCCCATTATAAACGTTGCTGAAAAGTCACTCGTTTTTAACTCCCTGTAGCGTCCTCATTTTTAACAATACAAACAAAAAAATACATCATTTTATTCAGGAGACCCTTCTAGCGCTCACTGTGAAAGAATTTTGTGAATAGCTGCTTTCGTTGTCGAGTTATTTGTCATTGTTCGAGGCCTGGTCCATAGCAATTTACAGCAGACACCTGATAAAATCTTGTGTGTGTTTCATAACCTGCTCAGGCCTGTCACCATGCTTACTGGCTTCAGTAAGCGAGCACAGAGGGGAGGGGCCGGCTGTCTCAAGCACACAAATCATGGCATTGTAGCTTCATAGCAGGTCACACAACCGTACGTCGCACACAGACAAACAATATATCAAAACGTGCGGATCGATCGGACTCGCTATGCTATTAGTTTTCTCTATAGAATACGATTTTTTCGCGACGTAGTCGCGAAAAAATCGCCCCAAAAAACCCCATTCATTTCTATGGAATTAATTGGAAAAAAAGCACTTTTTCAACGTTTTTCAAACATCCGCTGCTCTGGCATGCTTTCACCTAGAGACATGATTCAAACTCTAAAACGTAGGAAACCTTCTCCTCTGTGGATCTGGCATTCAACTTTTCTGCTAGGTTTTACACTTTCGGATCAGGCCCGGTTCAAACGCCATGTGGTTTCTGGGAGAAAATCCGGCTTTTGAATGGGTGTCTATTGCGTTACACACCAGTGAGGGTCGTTACGCTTAGAGTGTAGGCGGCTTCAAAAAAAAGCTCAAACTTTCTCGCTTAAACCGTGTTTTCCGCCACAAATTTCACTCTACAGACATGATTTTCTCAAAAGTAGTAGGAAAACTTGTCCTGATTCACACAATGTGTCTACCTAAACGATAGGATTTACGGTTTTTGAATTACAAGCCTCAAAGTGAGGAGAGCACAGGTGAGCGGCCTCATTGACTCCCAGTATAAACGTTGCTGAAAAGTCACTCGTTTTTAACTCCCTGTAGCGTCCTCATTTTTAACAATACAAACAAAAAAATACATCATTTTATTCAGGAGACCCTTCTAGCGCTCACTGTGAAAGAATTTTGTGAATAGCTGCTTCCGTTGTCGAGTTATTTGTCATTGTTCGAGGCCTGGTCCTTCATAAAAAAACAGTAGAAAACTCCAGCCCTTGTGTGTCAGCCTCACCTTAGCCGCCCACTTTATTAGGAACACTTCTGTTCGTACATACAAACTACAAACACTCTTCTTAGAGTTTAGAGTTTATTTTATTTTTAAAAGGGACAGTGCACAAATTAAACATTATCCTTGTGTTAAGGACAGATGTCTGTCCCAGGTTATAGCAGTACATGCAAACAAACAGTACATTACTTTTCTCTATAGAATACGATTTTTTCGCGACGTAGTCGTGAAAAAATCGCCCCAAAAAACCCCATTCATTTCTATGGAATTAATTGAAAAAAAAGCACTTTTTCAACGTTTTTCAAACATCCGTTGCTCTGGCATGCTTTCACCTAGAGACATGATTCAAACTCTAAAACGTAGGAAAACTTCTCCTCTGTGGATCTGGCATTCAACTTTTCTGCTAGGTTTTACACTTTCGGATCAGGCCCGGTTCAAACGCCATGTGGTTTCTGGGAGAAAATCCGGCTTTTGAATGGGTGTCTATTGCGTTACACACCAGTGAGGGTCGTTACGCTTAGAGTGTAGGCGGCTTCAAAAAAAAGCTCAAACTTTCTCGCTTAAACCGTGTTTTCAGCCACAAATTTCACTCTACAGACATGATTTTCTCAAAAGTAGTAGGAAAACTTGTCCTGATTCACACAATGTGTCTACCTAAACGATAGGATTTACGGTTTTTGAATGACAAGCCTCAAAGTGAGGAGAGCACAGGTGAGCGGCCTCATTGACTCCCAGTATAAACGTTGCTGAAAAGTCACTCGTTTTTAACTCCCTGTAGCGTCCTCATTTTTAACAATACAAACAAAAAAATACATCATTTTATTCAGGAGACCCTTCTAGCGCTCACTGTGAAAGAATTTTGTGAATAGCTGCTTCCGTTGTCGAGTTATTTGTCATTGTTCGAGGCCTGGTCCTTCATAAAAAAAACAGTAGAAAACTCCAGCCCTTGTGTGTCAGCCTCACCTTAGCCGCCCACTTTATTAGGAACACTTCTGTTCGTACATTCAAACTACAAACACTCTTCTTAGAGTTTAGAGTTTATTTTATTTTTAAAAGGGACAGTGCACAAATTAAACATTATCCTTGTGTTAAGGACAGATGTCTGTCCCAGGTTATAGCAGTACATGCTAATTTCCGCCTGTAGGCACTTTGTTCATACTCTTGAATAGGTCTTCTTCATGACGGCTGCTGTCTCGAGCACACACACAATCATTGCATTGAAACATCATTGCGGGTCACACATTCACGGCCAGCAAACATGCGTGACCGAATTGCTTCACGCACTGCATCCTCTCACAATTTCCCCCGGGGAATTGTCCGGTCTAGTGTTATATTTGTTACTCTTCCTACACAAATTTCGATTTCGATTAACTCAATAACCGTACGTCGCACACAGACAAACAATATATCAAAACGTGCGGCTCGATCGGACTCGCTATGCTATTACTTTTCTCTATAGAAAACGATTTTTTCGCGACGTAGTCGCGAAAAAATCACCCCAAAAAACCCCATTCATTTCTATGGAATTAACTGAAAAAAAGCACTTTTTCAACGTTTTTCAAACGTCCGCTGCTCTGGCATGCTTTAACCTAGAGACGTGATTCAAACTCTAAAACGTAGGAAAACTTCTCCTCTGTGGATCTGGCATTCAACTTTCCTGCTAGGTTCTACACTTTTGGATCAGTCCCTGCTCAAACGCCATGTGGGTTCCGGGAGAAAATCCGGCTTTTGAATGGGTGTCTATTGCGTTACACACCAGTGAAGGTCGTTAAGCTTAGAGTGTAGACAGCTTGGAATAAAAGCTCAAACTTTCTCGCTTAAACTGTGTTTTCATCCACAAATTTCACTCTACAGACATGATTTTCTCAAAAGTAGTAGGAAAACTTGTCCTGATTCACACAGTGTGTCTATCTAAATGATAGGATTTTCAATTTTTGAATGAGAAGCCTCAAACTGAGAAGAGGGCAGCCAAATGGCCTCACCTTAGCCGCCCACTTTATTAGGAACACTTCTGTTCGTACATACAAACTACAACCACTCTTCTTAAAGTTTATTCTATTTTTAAAAGGGACAGTGCACAAATTAAACATTATCCTTGTGGTAAGGACAGATGTCTGTCCCAGGTTATAGCAGTACATGCTAATTTCCGCCTGTAGTCACTTTGGTTATACTGTTGAATAGCTCTTCTTCATGACGGCTGCTGTCTCAAGCACACACACACAATCATTGCATTGAAACATCATTGCGGGTCACACGTTCACGGCCAGCGAACATGCGTGACCGAATTGCTTCGCGCACTGCATCCTCTCACAATTTCCCCCGGGGAATTGTCCGGTCTAGTTAGGATGCAGTGCTGCAGCACAGCAACCTATGGGCTCCCCTAGGGGAGCCCATAGGTTGCAGTGCAAAGCACTGCAACTATTGTTCTTCTACGTATTTCTTCTTCTTCTTATTATTATTATTATTCCTACGCAAATTTTGATTTCGAATAACTCAATAACCGTACGTCGCACACAGACAAACAATATATCAAAACGTGCGGCTCGATCGGACTCGCTATGCTATTACTTTTCTCTATAGAATGCGATTTTTTCGCGATGTAGTCGCGAAAAAATCGCCCCAAAAAACCCCATTCATTTCTATGGAATTAATTGAAAAAAAAGCACTTTTTCAATGTTTTTCAAACATCCACTGCTCTGGCATGCTTTCACCTAGAGACATGATTCAAACTCTAAAACGTAGGAAAACTTCTCCTCTGTGGATCTGGCATTCAACTTTTCTGCTAGGTTTTACACTTTCGGATCAGGCCCGGTTCAAACGCCATGTGGTTTCTGGGAGAAAATCCGGCTTTTGAATGGGTGTCTATTGCGTTACACACCAGTGAGGGTCGTTAAACTTAGAGTGTAGGCGGCTTCAAAAAAAAGGTCAAACTTTCTCGCTTAAACTCCGTTTTCAGCCACAAATTTCACTCTACAGACATTATTTTCTCAAAAGTAGTAGGAAAACTTGTCCTGATTCACACAATGTGTCTACCTAAACGATAGGATTTACGGTTTTTGAATGACAAGCCTCAAAGTGAGGAGAGCACAGGTGAGCGGCCTCATTGACTCCCAGTATAAACGTTGCTGAAAAGTCACTCGTTTTTAACTCCCTGTAGCGTCCTCATTTTTAACAATACAAACAAAAAAATACATCATTTTATTCAGGAGACCCTTCTAGCGCTCACTGTGAAAGAATTTTGTGAATAGCTGCTTCCGTTGTCGAGTTATTTGTCATTGTTCGAGGTCTGGTCTGTAGTAAAACACAGCCCAAAATTCAAGACCTTGTGTGTTTTAGCTCATTGACATGCATTATAAACGGGATAGAAAAGTCACTCGTTTTTAAATCGCTCTAGTGTCGTTATTTTTAAGAGTACAAACAAAAAAATACATAATTTTATTCAGGAGACCCTTCTAGCGCTCAGTGTGAAAGAATTTTGTGAATAGCTGCTTCCGTTGTCGAGTTATTTGTCATTGTTCGAGGTCTGGTCTGTAGTAAAACACAGCACAATATTCAAGACCTTGTGTTTCTTAGCTCATTGACTCACATTATAAACGTGAGTGAAAAGTCACTCGTTTTTAAATCGCTCTAGTGTCGTTATTTTTAAGAGTACAAACAAAAAAATACATCATTTTATTCAGGAGACCCTTCTAGCGCTCAGTGTGAAAGAATTTTGTGAATAGCTGCTTCCGTTGTCGAGTTATTTGTCATTGTTCGAGGTCTGGTCCGTAGTAAAACACAGCACAATATTCAAGACCTTGTGTGTCTTAGGTCATTGACACACATTATAAACATGAGTGAAAAGTCACTCGTTTTTAAATCGCTCTAGTGTCGTTATTTTAAAGAGTACAAACAAAAAAATACATCATTTTATTCAGGAGACCCTTCTAGCGCTCAGTGTGAAAGAATTTTGTGAATAGCTGCTTCCGTTGTCGAGTTATTTGTCATTGTTCGAGGTCTGGTCCGTAGTAAAACACAGCACAATATTCAAGACCTTGTGTTTCTTAGCTCATTGACTCACATTATAAACGTGAGTGAAAAGTCACTCGTATTTAAATCGCTCTAGTGTCGTTATTTTTAAGAGTACAAACAAAAAATTACATCATTTTATTCAGGAGACCTTTCTAGCGCTCACTGTGAAAGAATTTTGTGAATAGCTGCTTCCGTTGTCGAGTTATTTGTCATTGTTCGAGGCCTGGTCCTTCATAAAAAAAACAGTAGAAAACTCCAGCCCTTGTGTGTCAGCCTCACCTTAGCCGCCCACTTTATTAGGAACACTTCTGTTCGTACATACAAACTACAAACACTCTTCTTAGAGTTTAGAGTTTATTTTATTTTTAAAAGTGACAGTGCACAAATTAAACATTATCCTTGTGTTAAGGACAGATGTCTGTCCCAGGTTATAGCAGTACATGCTAATTTCCGCCTGTAGTCACTTTGGTCATACTCTTGAATAGGTCTTCTTCATGATGGCTGCTGTCTCGAGCACACACACGATCATTGCATTGAAACATCATTGCGGGTCACACGTTCACGGCCAGCAAACATGCGTGAGCGAATTGCTTCGCGCACTGCATCCTCTCACAATTTCCCCCGGGGAATTGTCCGGTCTAGTGTTATATTTGTTACTCTTCCTACACAAATTTTGATTTCGAGTAACACAATAACCGTACGTCGCACACAGACAAACAATGTATCAAAAAGTGCGGCTCGATCGGACTCGCTATGCTATTACTTTTCTCTATAGAATACGATTTTTTCGCGACGTAGTCGCGAAAAAATCGCCCCAAAAAACCCCATTCATTTCTATGGAATTAATTGAAAAAAAAGCACTTTTTCAATGTTTTTCAAACATCCACTGCTCTGGCATGCTTTCACCTAGAGACATGATTCAAACTCTAAAACGTAGGAAAACTTCTCCTCTGTGGATCTGGCATTCAACTTTTCTGCTAGGTTTTACACTTTCGGATCAGTCCCGGGTCAAACGCCATGTGGTTTCTGGGAGAAAATCCGGCTTTTGAATGGGTGTCTATTGCGTTACACACCAGTGGACCTCGTTAAGGTCAGAGTGGAGAGAGGTTCAAAAAAAAGGTCAAACTTTCTCGCTTAAACTCTGTTTTCATCCACAAATTTCACTCTACAGACATGATTTTCTCAAAAGTAGTAGGAAAACTTGTCCTGATTCACACAATGTGTCTACCTAAACGATAGGATTTACGGTTTTTGAATGACAAGCCTCAAAGTGAGGAGAGCACAGGTGAGCGGCCTCATTGACTCCCAGTATAAACGTTGCTGAAAAGTCACTCGTTTTTAACTCCCTGTAGCGTCCTCATTTTTAACAATACAAACAAAAAAATACATCATTTTATTCAGGAGACCCTTCTAGCGCTCACTGTGAAAGAATTTTGTGAATAGCTGCTTCCGTTGTCGAGTTATTTGTCATTGTTCGAGGCCTGGTCCTTCATAAAAAAAACAGTAGAAAACTCCAGCCCTTGTGTGTCAGCCTCACCTTAGCCGCCCACTTTATTAGGAACACTTCTGTTCGTTCATACAAACTACAAACACTCTTCTTAGAGTTTAGAGTTTATTTTATTTTTAAAAGGGACAGTGCACAAATTAAACATTATCCTTGTAGGAAAACTTGTCCTGATTCACTCAATGTGTCTACCTAAACGATAGGATTTACGGTTTTTCAATGACAAGCGTCAAACTGAGGACAGGGCAGCTGACAGGCTTCATTGAAACCCATTGTAAACATGAGAGAAAAGTCACTCGTTTTTAAATCACTCTATTGTCGTTATTTTTAAGAGTACAAACAAAAAAATACATCATTTTATTCAGGAGACCCTTCTAGCGCTCACTGTGAAAGAATTTTGTGAATAGAAGCTTTCGTTGTCGAGTTATTTGTGATTGTTCGAGGCCTACTTCTTAGCAAAACACAGCAGAAACCTGACATAATCTTGTGTGTGTCTCTTAACTCTCCTGTTCAGGCCCGTCACCATGCCGATTGGGGCCAGTGACGGGGCAGAGGGAAAAGCTGTCTCAAGCACACACACATCATGCTCAAAATTTCAAACTTAAACTGTTTTCAGCCACAAATTTCACACTACAGACATAATTTTCTCAAAAGTAGTAGTCACACTTGTCCCAAAAAAACCCCATTCATTTCTATGGAATTAATTGGAAAAAAAAAGCACTTTTTCAAACATCCGCTGCTCTGAGAAACTGAGAAGAGATCAGCTGACAGGCCTCACCTTAGCCGCCCACTTTATTAGGAACACTTCTGTTCGTACATACAAACTACAAACACTCTTCTTAGAGTTTATTTTATTTTTAAAAGGGACAGTGCACAAATTAAACATTATCCTTGTGGTAAGGACAGATGTCTGTCCCAGGTTAAAGCAGTACATGCTAATTTCCGCCTGTAGTCACTTTGTTCATACTGTTGAATAGCTCTTCTTCATGATGGCTGCTGTCTCAAGCACACACACAATCATTGCATTGAAACGTCATTGCAGGTCACACGTTCACGGCCAGCGAACATGCGTGACCGAATTGCTTCGCGCACTGCATCCTCTCACAATTTCCCCCGGGGAATTGTCCGGTCTAGTTATTATTATTCCTACGCAAATTTTGATTTCGAATAACTCAATAACCGTACGTCGCACACAGACAAACAATACATCAAAACGTGCGGCTCGATCGGACTCGCTATGCTATTACTTTTCTCTATAGAATACGATTTTTTCGCGACGTAGTCGCGAAAAAATCGCCCCAAAAAACCCCATTCATTTCTATGGAATTAATTGAAAAAAAAGCACTTTTTCAATGTTTTTCAAACATCCACTGCTCTGGCATGCTTTCACCTAGAGACATGATTCAAACTCTAAAACGTAGGAAAACTTCTCCTCTGTGGATCTGGCATTCAACTTTTCTGCTAGGTTTTACACTTTCGGATCAGGCCCGGTTCAAACGCCATGTGGTTTCTGGGAGAAAATCCGGCTTTTGAATGGGTGTCTATTGCGTTACACACCAGTGAAGGTCATTATCTTAGAGTGTAGGCGGCTTCAAAAAAAAGGTCAAACTTTCTCGCTTAAACTCTGTTTTCAGCCACAAATTTCACTCTACAGACATGATTTTCTCAAAAGTAGTAGGAAAACTTGTCCTGATTCACACAATGTGTCTACCTAAACGATAGGATTTACGGTTTTTGAATGACAAGCCTCAAAGCGAGGAGAGCACAGGTGAGCGGCCTCATTGACTCCCAGTATAAACGTTGCTGAAAAGTCACTCGTTTTTAACTCCCTGTAGCGTCCTCATTTTTAACAATACAAACAAAAAAATACATCATTTTATTCAGGAGACCCTTCTAGCGCTCACTGTGAAAGAATTTTGTGAATAGCTGCTTCCGTTGTCGAGTTATTTGTCATTGTTCGAGGCCTGGTCCTTCATAAAAAAACAGTAGAAAACTCCAGCCCTTGTGTGGCAGCCTCACCTTAGCCGCCCACTTTATTAGGAACACTTCTGTTCGTACATACAAACTACAAACACTCTTCTTAGAGTTTAGAGTTTATTTTATTTTTAAAAGGGACAGTGCACAAATTAAACATTATCCTTGTGTTAAGATCAGATGTCTGTCCCAGGTTATAAAAAAAAAATCGTCACAAAAAAACCCCATTCATTTCTATGGAATTAATTGAAAAAAAGCACTTTTTCAACGTTTTTCAAACGTCTGCTGCTCTGGCATGCTTTCACCTAGAGACGTGATTCAAACTCTAAAACGTAGGAAAACTTCTCCTCTGTGGATCTGTCATTCAACTTTTCTGCTAGGTTCTACACTTACATGCTCAAAATTTCAAACTTAAACTGTTTTCAGCCACAAATTTCACACTACAGACATAATTTTCTCAAAAGTAGTAGTCACACTTGTCCCCAAAAAAACCCATTCATTTCAATGGAATTAATTGGAAAAAAAAAGGACTTTTTCAAACATCCGCTGCTCTGAGAAACTGAGAGGAGGGCAGCCGACAGGCCTCACCTTAGCCGCCCACTTTATTAGGAACACTTCTGATCGTACATACAAACTACAAACACTCTTCTTAGAGTTTAGAGTTTATTTTATTTTTAAAAGGGACAGTGCACAAATTAAACATTATCCTTGTGGTAAGGACAGATGTCTGTCCCAGGTTATAGCAGTACATGCTAATTTCCGCCTGTAGTCACTTTGGTCATACTGTTGAATAGCTCTTCTTCATGACGGCTGCTGTCTCAAGCACACACATAATCATTGCATTGAAACGTCATTGCGGGTCACACATTCACGGCCAGCAAACATGCGTGACCGAATTGCTTCGCGCACTGCATCCTCTCACAATTTCCCCCCGGGGAATTGTCCGGTCTAGTTAGGATGCAGTGCTGCAGCACAGCAACCTATGGGCTCCCCTAGGGGAGCCCATAGGTTGCAGTGCAAAGCACTGCAACTATTGTTCTTCTACGTATTTCTTCTTCTTCTTCTTCTTCTTATTATTCCTACGCAAATTTTGATTTCGAATAACTCAATAACCGTACGTCGCACACAGACAAACAATATATCAAAACGTGCGGCTCGATCGGACTCGCTATGCTATTACTTTACTCTATAGAATACGATTTTTTCGCGACGTAGTCGCGAAAAAATCGCCCCAAAAAACCCCATTCATTTCTATGGAATTAATTGAAAAAAAAGCACTTTTTCAATGTTTTTCAAACATCCACTGCTCTGGCATGCTTTCACCTAGAGACATGATTCAAACTCTAAAACGTAGGAAAACTTCTCCTCTGTGGATCTGGCATTCAACTTTTCTGCTAGGTTTTACACTTTCGGATCAGGCCCGGTTCAAACGCCATGTGGTTTCTGGGAGAAAATCCGGCTTTTGAATGGGTGTCTATTGCGTTACACACCAGTGAGGGTCGTTAAACTTAGAGTGTAGGCGGCTTCAAAAAAAAGGTCAAACTTTCTCGCTTAAACTCCGTTTTCAGCCACAAATTTCACTCTACAGACATGATTTTCTCAAAAGTAGTAGGAAAACTTGTCCCGATTCACACAATGTGTCTACCTAAACGGTAGGATTTACGGTTTTTGAATGACAAGCCTCAAAGTGAGGAGAGCACAGGTGAGCGGCCTCATTGACTCCCAGTATAAATGTTGCTGAAAAGTCACTCGTTTTTAACTCCCTGTAGCGTCCTCATTTTTAACAATACAAACAAAAAAATACATCATTTTATTCAGGAGACCCTTCTAGCGCTCACTGTGAAAGAATTTTGTGAATAGCTGCTTTCGTTGTCGAGTTATTTGTCATTGTTTGAGGTCTGGTCCGTAGTAAAAAACAGCACAAAATTCAAGACCTTGTGTGTGTTAGCTCATTGACATGCATTATAAACGGGATAGAAAAGTCACTCGTTTTTAACTCCCTGTAGCGTCCTCATTTTTAACAATACAAACAAAAAAATACATCGTTTTATTCAGGAGACCCTTCTAGCGCTCACTGTGAAAGAATTTTGTGAATAGCTGCTTCCGTTGTCGAGTTATTTGTCATTGTTCGAGGCCTGGTCCTTCATAAAAAAACAGTAGAAAACTCCAGCCCTTGATGTGTCAGCCTCACCTTAGCCGCCCACTTTATTAGGAACACTTCTGTTCGTACATACAAACTACAAACACTCTTCTTAGAGTTTAGAGTTTATTTTATTTTTAAAAGGAACAGTGCACAAATTAAACATTATCCTTGTGTTAAGGACAGATGTCTGTCCCAGGTTATAGCAGTACATGCAAACAAACAGTACATTACTTTTCTCTATAGAATACGATTTTTTCGCGACGTAGTCGTGAAAAAATCGCCCCAAAAAACCCCATTCATTTCTATGGAATTAATTGAAAAAAAAGCACTTTTTCAACGTTTTTCAAACATCCGTTGCTCTGGCATGCTTTCACCTAGAGACATGATTCAAACTCTAAAACGTAGGAAAACTTCTCCTCAGTGGATCTGGCATTCAACTTTTCTGCTAGGTTTTACACTTTCGGATCAGTCCCGGTTCAAACGCCATGTGGTTTCTGGGAGAAAATCCGGCTTTTGAATGGGTGTCTATTGCGTTACACACCAGTGAGGGTCTTTAAGCTTAGAGTGTAGGCGGCTTCAAAAAAAAGCTCAAACTTTCTCGCTTAAACCGTGTTTTCAGCCACAAATTTCACTCTACAGACATGATTTTCTCAAAAGTAGTAGGCAAACTTGTCCTGATTCACACAATGTGTCTACCTAAACGATAGGATTTACGGTTTTTGAATGACAAGCCTCAAAGTGAGGAGAGCACAGGTGAGCGGCCTCATTGACTCCCAGTATAAACGTTGCTGAAAAGTCACTCGTTTTTAACTCCCTGTAGCGTCCTCATTTTTAACAATACAAACAAAAAAATACATCATTTTATTCAGGAGACCCTTCTAGCGCTCACTGTGAAAGAATTTTGTGAATAGCTGCTTCCGTTGTCGAGTTATTTGTCATTGTTCGAGGCCTGGTCCATAGCAATTTACAGCAGACACCTGACATAAACTTGTGTGTGTTTCTTAACTCTCCTGTTCAGGCCCATCACCATGCCAATTGGGGCCAGTGACGGGGCAGAGGGAAAAGCTGTCTCAAGAACACACACATCATGCTAAAAATTTCAAACTTAAACTGTTTTCAGCCACAAATTTCACACTACAGACATAATTTTCTCAAAAGTAGTAGTCACACTTGTCCCAAAAAAAACCCATTCATTTCTATGGAATTAATTGGAAAAAAAAGCACTTTTTCAAACATCCGCTGCTCTGAGAAACTGAGAGGAGGGCAGCCGACAGGCCTCACCTTAGCCGCCCACTTTATTAGGAACACTTCTGTTCGTACATACAAACTACAAACACTCTTCTTAGAGTTTAGAGTTTATTTTATTTTTAAAAGGGACAGTGCACAAATTAAACATTATCCTTGTGTTAAGGACAGATGTCTGTCCCAGGTTATAGCAGTACATGCTAATTTCCGCCTGTAGTCACTTTGGTCATACTCTTGAATAGGTCTTCTTCATGACGGCTGCTGTCTCGAGCACACACACGATCATTGCATTGAAACATCATTGCGGGTCACACGTTCACGGCCAGCGAACATGCGTGAGCGAATTGCTTCGCGCACTGCATCCTCTCACAATTTCCCCCGGGGAATTGTCCGGTCTAGTGTTATATTTGTTACTCTTCCTACACAAATTTTGATTTCGATTAACTCAATATCCGTACGTCGCACACAGACAAACAATACATCAAAACGTGCGGCTCGATCGGACTCGCTATGCTATTACTTTTCTCTACAGTTTATGATTTTTTCGCGACGTAGTCGCGAAAAAATCGCCCCAAAAAACCCCATTCATTTCTATGGAATTAATTGAAAAAAAAAGCACTTTTTCAACGTTTTTCAAACATCCGCTGCTCTGGCATGCTTTCACCTAGAGACATGATTCAAACTCTAAAACGTAAGAAAACTTCTCCTCTGTGGATCTGGCATTCAACTTTTCTGCTAGGTTTTACACTTTCGGATCAGGCCCGGTTCAAACGCCATGTGGTTTCTGGGAGAAAATCCGGCTTTTGAATGGGTGTCTATTGCGTTACACACCAGTGAGGGTCGTTAACCTTAGAGTGCAGACAGTTTGAAATAAAAGCTCAAACTTTCTCGCTTAAACCGTGTTTTCAGCCACAAATTTCACTCTACAGACATGATTTTCTCAAAAGTAGTAGGAAAACTTGTCCTGATTCACACAATGTGTATACCTAAATGATAGGATTTACGGTTTTTGAATGACAAGCCTCAAAGTGAGGAGAGCACAGGTGAGCGGCCTCATTGACTCCCAGTATAAACGTTGCTGAAAAGTCACTCGTTTTTAACTCCCTGTAGCGTCCTCATTTTTAAGAATACAAACAAAAAAATACATCATTTTATTCAGGAGACCCTTCTAGCGCTCACTGTGAAAGAATTTTGTGAATAGCTGCTTCCGTTGTCGAGTTATTTGTCATTGTTCGAGGCCTGGTCCTTCATAAAAAAAACAGTAGAAAACTCCAGCCCTTGTGTGTCAGCCTCACCTTAGCCGCCCACTTTATTAGGAACACTTTTGTTCGTACATACAAACTACAAACACTCTTCTTAGAGTTTAGAGTTTTTTATTTTTAAAAGGGACAGCGCACAAATTAAACATTTTCCTTGTGTTAAGGACAGATGTCTGTCCCAGGTTATAGCAGTACATGCTAATTTCCGCCTGTAGTCACTTTGGTCATACTCTTGAATAGGTCTTCTTCATGACGGCTGCTGTCTCGAGCACACACACGATCATTGCATTGAAACATCATTGCGGGTCACACATTCACGGCCAGCGAACGTGCGTGAGCGAATTGCTTCGCGCACTGCATCCTCTCACAATTTCCCCCGGGGAATTGTCCGGTCTAGTTAGGATGCAGTGCTGCAGCACAGCAACCTATGGGCTCCCCTAGGGGAGCCCATAGGTTGCAGTGCAAAGCACTGCAACTATTGTTCTTCTACGTATTTAGGATGCAGTGCTGCAGCACAGCAACCTATGGGCTCCCCTAGGGGAGCCCATAGGTTGCAGTGCAAAGCACTGCAACTATTGTTCTTCTACGTATTTTTTCTTCTTCTTCTTCTTATTATTATTCCTACGCAAATTTTGATTTCGAATAACTCAATAACCGTACGTCGCACACAGACAAACAATATATCAAAACGTGCGGCTCGATCGGACTCGCTATGCTATTACTTTTCTCTGTAGAATACGATTTTTTCGCGACGTAGTCGCGAAAAAATCGCCCCAAAAAACCCCATTCATTTCTATGGAATTAATTGAAAAAAAAGCACTTTTTCAATGTTTTTCAAACATCCACTGCTCTGGCATGCTTTCACCTAGAGACATGATTCAAACTCTAAAACGTAGGAAAACTTCTCCTCTGTGGATCTGGCATTCAACTTTTCTGCTAGGTTTTACACTTTCGGATCAGGCCCGGTTCAAACGCCATGTGGTTTCTGGGAGAAAATCCGGCTTTTGAATGGGTGTCTATTGCGTTACACACCAGTGAGGGTCGTTAAACTTAGAGTGTAGGCGGCTTCAAAAAAAAGGTCAAACTTTCTCGCTTAAACTCCGTTTTCAGCCACAAATTTCACTCTACAGACATGATTTTCTCAAAAGTAGTAGGAAAACTTGTCCTGATTCACACAATGTGTCTACCTAAACGGTAGGATTTACGGTTTTTGAATGACAAGCCTCAAAGTGAGGAGAGCACAGGTGAGCAGCCTCATTGACTCCCAGTATAAATGTTGCTGAAAAGTCACTCGTTTTTAACTCCCTGTAGCGTCCTCAATTTTAACAATACAAAAAAAAAAATACATCATTTTATTCAGGAGACCCTTCTAGCGCTCACTGTGAAAGAATTTTGTGAATAGCTGCTTCCGTTGTCGAGTTATTTGTCATTGTTCGAGGCCTGGTCCTTCATAAAAAAACAGTAGAAAACTCCAGCCCTTGATGTGTCAGCCTCACCTTAGCCGCCCACTTTATTAGGAACACTTCTGTTCGTACATACAAACTACAAACACTCTTCTTAGAGTTTAGAGTTTATTTTATTTTTAAAAGGGACAGTGCACAAATTAAACATTATCCTTGTGTTAAGGACAGATGTCTGTCCCAGGTTATAGCAGTACATGCAAACAAACAGTACATTACTTTTCTCTATAGAATACGATTTTTTTCGCGACGTAGTCGTGAAAAAATCGCCCCAAAAAACCCCATTCATTTCTATGGAATTAATTGAAAAAAAAGCACTTTTTCAACGTTTTTCAAACATCCGTTGCTCTGGCATGCTTTCACCTAGAGACATGATTCAAACTCTAAAACGTAGGAAAACTTCTCCTCTGTGGATCTGGCATTCAACTTTTCTGCTAGGTTTTACACTTTCGGATCAGTCCCGGTTCAAACGCCATGTGGTTTCTGGGAGAAAATCCGGCTTTTGAATGGGTGTCTATTGCGTTACACACCAGTGAGGGTCTTTAAGCTTAGAGTGTAGGCGGCTTCAAAAAAAAGCTCAAACTTTCTCGCTTAAACCGTGTTTTCAGCCACAAATTTCACTCTACAGACATGATTTTCTCAAAAGTAGTAGGAAAACTTGTCCTGATTCACACAATGTGTCTACCTAAACGATAGGATTTACGGTTTTTGAATGACAAGCCTCAAAGTGAGGAGAGCACAGGTGAGCGGCCTCATTGACTCCCAGTATAAACGTTGCTGAAAAGTCACTCGTTTTTAACTCCCTGTAGCGTCCTCATTTTTAACAATACAAACAAAAAAATACATCATTTTATTCAGGAGACCCTTCTAGCGCTCACTGTGAAAGAATTTTGTGAATAGCTGCTTCCGTTGTCGAGTTATTTGTCATTGTTCGAGGCCTGGTCCATAGCAATTTACAGCAGACACCTGACATAATCTTGTGTGTGTTTCTTAACTCTCCTGTTCAGGCCCATCACCATGCCAATTGGGGCCAGTGACGGGGCAGAGGGAAAAGCTGTCTCAAGAACACACACATCATGCTCAAAATTTCAAACTTAAACTGTTTTCAGCCACAAAATTCACACTACAGACATAATTTTCTCAAAAGTAGTAGTCACAAATTAAACATTATCCTTGTGTTAAGGACAGATGTCTGTCCCAGGTTATAGCAGTACATGCTAATTTCCGCCTGTAGTCACTTTGGTCATACTCTTGAATAGGTCTTCTTCATGACGGCTGCTGTCTCGAGCACACACACGATCATTGCATTGAAACATCATTGCGGGTCACACGTTCACGGCCAGCGAACGTGCGTGAGCGAATTGCTTCGCGCACTGCATCCTCTCACAATTTCCCCCGGGGAATTGTCCGGTCTAGTTAGGATGCAGTGCTGCAGCACAGCAACCTATGGGCTCCCCTAGGGGAGCCCATAGGTTGCAGTGCAAAGCACTGCAACTATTGTTCTTCTACGTGTTTCTTTTTATTATTATTTTTATTTTTATTTTTATTATTCCTACGCAAATTTTGATTTCGAATAACTCAATAACCGTACGTCGCACACAGACAAACAATATATCAAAACGTGCGGCTCGATCGGACTCGCTATGCTATTACTTTTCTCTATAGATTGCGATTTTTTCGCGACGTAGTCGCGAAAAAATCGCCCAAAAAAACCCCATTCATTTCTATGGAATTAATTGAAAAAAAAGCACTTTTTCAACGTTTTTCAAACATCCGCTGCTCTGGCATGCTTTCACCTAGAGACGTGATTCAAACTCTAAAACGTAGGAAAACTTCTCCTCTGTGGATCTGGCATTAAACTTTTCTGCTAGGTTCTACACTTTCGGATCAGTCCCGGCTCAACCGCCATGTGGTTTCTGGGAGAAAATCCGGCTTTTGAATGGGTGTCTATTGCGTTACACACCAGTGAAGGTCATTATCTTAGAGTGTAGACAGTTTGAAAAAAAAGGTCAAACTTTCTCGCTTAAACTCTGTTTTCAGCCACAAATTTCACTCTACAGACATGATTTTCTCAAAAGTAGTAGGAAAACTTGTCCTGATTCACACAATGTGTCTACCTAAACGATAGGATTTACGGTTTTTGAATGACAAGCCTCAAAGTGAGGAGAGCACAGGTGAGCGGCCTCATTGACTCCCAGTATAAACGTTGCTGAAAAGTCACTCGTTTTTAACTCCCTGTAGCGTCCTCATTTTTAACAATACAAACAAAAAAATACATCATTTTATTCAGGAAACCCTTCTAGCGCTCACTGTGAAAGAATTTTGTGAATAGCTGCTTCCGTTGTCGAGTTATTTGTCATTGTTCGAGGCCTGTCCCTTAGCAAAATTCAGCAGACACCTGACAAACTCTTGTGTGTGTTTTTTAACCTGCTCAGGCCCTTTACCATGCCGACTGGCTTCAGTAAGCGAGCACAGAGGGGAGGGGCCGGCTGTCTCAAGCACACACATGAATCATGGCATTGTAGCTTCATAGCAGGTCACACAACCGTACGTCGCACACAGACAAACAATATATCAAAACGTGCGGCTCGATCGGACTCGCTATGCTATTACTTTTCTCTATAGATTGCGATTTTTTCGCGACATAGTCGCGAAAAAATCGCCCAAAAAAACCCCATTCATTTCGATGGAATTAATTGAAAAAAAAGCACTTTTCCAACGTTTTTCAAACATCCGCTGCTCTGGCATGCTTTCACCTAGAGGCATGATTCAAACTCTAAAACATAGGAAAACTTCTCCTCTGTGGATCTGGCATTCAACTTTTCTGCTAGGTTCTACACTTTCGGATCAGTCCCGGGTCAAACGCCATGTGGTTTCTGGGAAAAAATCCGGCTTTTGAATGGGTGTCTATTGCGTTACACACCAGTGGACCTCGTTAAGGTCAGAGTGGAGAGAGGTTCAAAAAAAAGGTCAAACTTTCTCGCTTAAACTGTGTTTTCATCCACAAATTTCACTCTACAGACATGATTTTCTCAAAAGTAGTAGGAAAACTTGTCCTGATTCACACAATGTGTCTACCTAAACGATAGGATTTACGGTTTTTGAATGACAAGCGTCAAACTGAGGACAGGGCAGCTGACAGGCTTCATTGAAACCCATTGTAAACTTGAGAGAAAAGTCACTCGTTTTTAAATCGCTCTAGTGTCGTTATTTTTAAGAGTACAAACAAAAAAATACATAATTTTATTCAGGAGACCCTTCTAGCGCTCACTGTGAAAGAATTTTGTGAATAGCTGCTTCCGTTGTCGAGTTATTTGTCATTGTTCGAGGTCTGGTCCGTAGTAAAACACAGCACAATATTCAAGACCTTGTGTGTCTTAGCTCATTGACACACATTATAAACGTGAGTGAAAAGTCACTCGTTTTTAAATCGGTCTAGTGTCGTTATTTTAAAGAGTACAAACAAAAAAATACATCATTTTATTCAGGAGACCCTTCTAGCGCTCAGTGTGAAAGAATTTTGTGAATAGCTGCTTCCGTTGTCGAGTTATTTGTCATTGTTCGAGGCCTGGTCCTTCATAAAAAAAACAGTAGAAAACTCCAGCCCTTGTGTGTCAGCCTCACCTTAGCCGCCCACTTTATTAGGAACACTTCTGTTCGTACATACAAACTACAAACACTCTTCTTAGAGTTTAGAGTTTATTTTATTTTTAAAAGGGACAGTGCACAAATTAAACATTATCCTTGTGTTAAGGACAGATGTCTGTCCCAGGTTATAGCAGTACATGCTAATTTCCGCCTGTAGTCACTTTGGTCATACTCTTGAATAGGTCTTCTTCATGATGGCTGCTGTCTCGAGCACACACACGATCATTGCATTGAAACATCATTGCGGGTCACACATTCACGGCCAGCGAACATGCGTGAGCGAATTGCTTCGCGCACTGCATCCTCTCACAATTTCCCCCGGGGAATTGTCCGGTCTAGTTAGGATGCAGTGCTGCAGCACAGCAACCTATGGGCTCCCCTAGGGGAGCCCATAGGTTGCAGTGCAAAGCACTGCAACTATTGTTCTTCTACGTGTTTCTTTTTATTATTATTATTTTTATTTTTATTTTTATTATTCCTACGCAAATTTTGATTTCGAATAACTCAATAACCGTACGTCGCACACAGACAAACAATATATCAAAACGTGCGGCTCGATCGGACTCGCTATGCTATTACTTTTCTCTATAGATTGCGATTTTTTCGCGACGTAGTCGCGAAAAAATCGCCCAAAAAAACCCCATTCATTTCTATGGAATTAATTGAAAAAAAAGCACTTTTTCAACGTTTTTCAAACATCCGCTGCTCTGGCATGCTTTCACCTAGAGACGTGATTCAAACTCTAAAACGTAGGAAAACTTCTCCTCTGTGGATCTGGCATTAAACTTTTCTGCTAGGTTCTACACTTTCGGATCAGTCCCGGCTCAACCGCCATGTGGTTTCTGGGAGAAAATCCGGCTTTTGAATGGGTGTCTATTGCGTTACACACCAGTGAAGGTCATTATCTTAGAGTGTAGACAGTTTGAAAAAAAAGGTCAAACTTTCTCGCTTAAACTCTGTTTTCAGCCACAAATTTCACTCTACAGACATGATTTTCTCAAAAGTAGTAGGAAAACTTGTCCTGATTCACACAATGTGTCTACCTAAACGATAGGATTTACGGTTTTTGAATGACAAGCCTCAAAGTGAGGAGAGCACAGGTGAGCGGCCTCATTGACTCCCAGTATAAACGTTGCTGAAAAGTCACTCGTTTTTAACTCCCTGTAGCGTCCTCATTTTTAACAATACAAACAAAAAAATACATCATTTTATTCAGGAAACCCTTCTAGCGCTCACTGTGAAAGAATTTTGTGAATAGCTGCTTCCGTTGTCGAGTTATTTGTCATTGTTCGAGGCCTGTCCCTTAGCAAAATTCAGCAGACACCTGACAAACTCTTGTGTGTGTTTTTTAACCTGCTCAGGCCCTTTACCATGCCGACTGGCTTCAGTAAGCGAGCACAGAGGGGAGGGGCCGGCTGTCTCAAGCACACACATGAATCATGGCATTGTAGCTTCATAGCAGGTCACACAACCGTACGTCGCACACAGACAAACAATATATCAAAACGTGCGGCTTGATTGGACTCGCTATGCTATTACTTTTCTCTACAGAATACGATTTTTTCGCGACGTAGTCGCGAAAAAATCGTCTCAAAAAACCCCATTCATTTCGATGGAATTAATTGAAAAAAAAGCACTTTTCCAACGTTTTTCAAACATCCGCTGCTCTGGCATGCTTTCACCTAGAGGCATGATTCAAACTCTAAAACGTAGGAAAACTTCTCCTCTGTGGATCTGGCATTCAACTTTTCTGCTAGGTTCTACACTTTCGGATCAGTCCCGGGTCAAACGCCATGTGGTTTCTGGGAAAAAATCCGGCTTTTGAATGGGTGTCTATTGCGTTACACACCAGTGGACCTCGTTAAGGTCAGAGTGGAGAGAGGTTCAAAAAAAAGGTCAAACTTTCTCGCTTAAACTGTGTTTTCATCCACAAATTTCACTCTACAGACATGATTTTCTCAAAAGTAGTAGGAAAACTTGTCCTGATTCACACAATGTGTCTACCTAAACGATAGGATTTACGGTTTTTGAATGACAAGCGTCAAACTGAGGACAGGGCAGCTGACAGGCTTCATTGAAACCCATTGTAAACTTGAGAGAAAAGTCACTCGTTTTTAAATCGCTCTAGTGTCGTTATTTTTAAGAGTACAAACAAAAAAATACATAATTTTATTCAGGAGACCCTTCTAGCGCTCACTGTGAAAGAATTTTGTGAATAGCTGCTTCCGTTGTCGAGTTATTTGTCATTGTTCGAGGTCTGGTCCGTAGTAAAACACAGCACAATATTCAAGACCTTGTGTGTCTTAGCTCATTGACACACATTATAAACGTGAGTGAAAAGTCACTCGTTTTTAAATCGGTCTAGTGTCGTTATTTTAAAGAGTACAAACAAAAAAATACATCATTTTATTCAGGAGACCCTTCTAGCGCTCAGTGTGAAAGAATTTTGTGAATAGCTGCTTCCGTTGTCGAGTTATTTGTCATTGTTCGAGGCCTGGTCCTTCATAAAAAAAACAGTAGAAAACTCCAGCCCTTGTGTGTCTTAGCCTCACCTTAGCCGCCCACTTTATTAGGAACACTTCTGTTCGTACGTACAAACTACAAACACTCTTCTTAGAGTTCTCTCTCTCTCTCTCTCTCTCTCTCTCAAACAATGCTTAGGTCATGGTATGATGAAATTTTGGCGACGCCAGTCGCCAAAATTTCATAGTCGCCAAAATTTCATCATCCCATCATGCAGATGGATGATACGGTATGTTAAATATTAAGTTATTACTGAAAAACTATTGATTAAAAAAACAAAGACACTGCGAAATGGTCCTATAAACAACTTTACCAATATAAAAGATTACCAGGACTACAAAAATGCAGAAAAATAGGCTTTACTTGTCCAAATGCACCTGTTGGTTCAAAAGTTAAAGTGCAGAGAACCTCACAGCACAACATGAAGTTACCTTAAAATATAATATAAATGCCTCAGCTTTCATGTAAGAAAAAAAAAAACTATTAATACTAGTACTGTTTACAGGCAGTCTCTCCTGAAGACTAAATTAAAAAATAATTATAAACTAATAAAATAAATGGCTCAGGCTTCATAGAAGAAAAAAAAACAATTTGAACAGAACCTCAGTATGATGCTGAAGCTGCCTAAACAATGGAAAATAAAATACCATTTTGGCAAAAATGTTGCCATCCATTAATTTCTTGTATTAAGTAAAAAATAATGTAAAGTGCACACAGTCCACTGTAAACATCACACACTTTCAGTAACAGAATTTAAGCCTACATAAACACTGACTCGCACATGCAGCGTTGCCATTGACATTTTCCAGCCCAAAATATGTTCAAACCCCGCCAAAATGCACTTAAATTCGCCCAAATGGGCAGGATCCCGCTCAATCTGGCAACCCTGCGAACATACTGTGTCTCTTGAACGGCTCCATCATGTAGCCCGCGAATTAATCAGCCATCTGATTTGACAATACACGTTTGAAAACAGATGACGTCTACAGGAGGACTCTGATTGGACAGTTCTGTGCGCGTGTCCGCCCGTCATATAAAAACCCTGAGTTTAAATTTTTTCGCTCCCGTTCTCTCTGAACTCATCACAGGTAGGTGAAAATGTTTAATTTTCATAGTGACTGAGAAAGAATAATAAAGAGCGCGCAGTGCCTGCGGAGTTTTATCAGTAAGCTTTTTTAATTTTTAAATTTCGTAGCATTATGCTCCATTGCATGCTTAATTGTTACAGCAGCGTATGTACAATATAATGCCATCTTTCACAAAAGTGAGATTATTGAAGATAGATATTGTTCTGTCATTATTCCGGAAATGTATTTAATTATTTATGGGCGTGAGTTTATATAAAAGCATAGCTGCGCTAAAAGCTAACGGTGACTGTGCATTTTCTATATGAAAACATTGAGCCAAGCCCAAAGCTAACAGCGCTAATTGTGCTGCTATGAATACATCTTTAACAAAAGTGAGATTATTGAAGGCAGAGATTAATCTCTGGTTATTTTACGGTTGGTTTGTTTCTATCCATGAACGGAGCTAAAACCTAACGGAGCTGAGGCCGAGCGGCTCGAGCCGGCGCCATTTTAAACCGACAAGCAAACAAGCCTCGATCCACATAGAAGACTAGATGCCTCGTCCCCGTTGCCCGTCAACGAAGTCGAATGTCCGCACATGGCGGCCATCTTACCTCAGACAGCTGGCTTACCCATTACATTGTGTTGGTAGCGATATGTACTTTTCAGATGACCGTAACTTCCTCAAATTTCAATTGATATTCAAACGGTTTGGTTTGTTATATATATAAAAAAAACCCACAAACGGAAGTATGTATTTATGATATTAATGATGAATAATCATTTTATGTTTAAAAAAAAATACATGCTGAAATTCCTATGCTGTGAGAAGCCTAACACTGCATACTTATGGATAACTGCGGCCTTAGGACAAATAACCATACAATTTATTTCCAATTTTTAGTGAAAATATGTTTACATGTGATAGGGCCGTAGGGGAAGCTAAAGTTAAATAAACAGCTTACTCACTTCTGAAACTTCAGAAATACTTCATCCACCTCAAAAACCTAATGCACTCACATCATAGCATAATAACAAATATAAACTCACATCATAGCATAATAACAAATGTAAACTCACATTATAGCATAATAACAAATATAAACTCACATCATAGCATAATAACAAATATAAACTCACATCATAGCATAATAACAAATATAAACTCACATCATAGCATAATAACAAATATAAACTCACATCATAGCATAATAACAAATATAAACTCACATCATAGCATAATAACAAATGTAAACTCACATCATAGCATAATAACAAATGTAAACTCACATCATAGCATAATAACAAATGTAAACTCACATCATAGCATAATAACAAATGTAAACTCACATCATAGCATAATAACAAATGCACTGCCCGAGTAAGTAATAGTATAAAACAGTGACAGCGACTCACGGTAGTTTGTGACAAAAAAAGCATTTAATTAATCACGTGGTTATACTTCCAAGGATAAAAATATATCTTTACATTTACAAAAAGAACATTCAAAGCTGATTATCATGTCAGTCAATATATGTTAGCACAGAAGATTGAAATTTCATTTGACTAGGCTCCAATGCGCAGTTAAAATAAAACTAAACATACTGATATAAACATCTACAATTAAAACACACACATCATCTTGTCATCAAAGTCAGTACTTTGATTTCCTGTAAATCATAATGTGAGTGCTGGGCTGTGCTTGCGTAAGTCTTCATACCCCTTGAAAATTTTTATACTGTATATTTGGCTAATGCCCTTTAAACAGTACACTCAAAAAAATAAAACATTGGATTTACTTAACCGAGTTATGGCAACCGGTCCCACAAAACTGTGTTAATTTAGATGTATTGAATACAGTTATGTTGAGTTATTCAACACATAACTGTATTCAATACATCTAAATTAACACAGTTTCATGGGACCGGTTGCCATAACTCGGTTAAGTAAATCCAATGTTTTATTTTTTTTGCGGTAAACAATGGTTTACCGCAAATTCTGTGGAAAAGCTTGTCTGTGGTAAGATGGCCGCCCTGTGCAGACGTCCTGGAATACGCGGCGAGGCATCTAGTCTTCTATGTATATCTATGCCTTGAGCTGTCGCCATTTTAAACCGACAAGCCTCGAGCCGTCGCCATTTTAGGAAAAGTCATAAAATTAAGTTACAAAAAAAACTTAACTCTGCTGTTAAACAGTTTCGGGTCATTTTTGACCCGAAGACATTAGGAGGGCTAAACAAAAGTCAGGTTATTGAAGATAAACTCACAGATTTCACAACATACCAAAGGCAAGGAATGACAGATGCGCAAATTTCAAACTGTGCTGTCTAAAACCACCTCTTCCAGCAAGACAGAAGTGTTGACTTGGAGGAAGAAATCTGACCAGGCTACACAACCGGACATAGAAGAGATATGGGTGAAGAACTTATCCGACAGGGTACTCACCCAACCAGAGAAAGATGTTCTATCCAAGGGACTTAACTTTGCAGTTTCACTAGTGTTATATTTGTTACTCTTCCTACACAAATTTTGATTTCGAGTAACACAATAATCGTACGTCGCACACAGACAAACAATATATCAAAACGTGCGGCTCGATCGGACTCGCTATGCTATTACTTTTCTCTATAGAATACGATTTTTTCGCGAAGTAGTCGCAAAAAAATCGTCCAAAAAAACCCCATTCATTTCTATGGAATTAATTGAAAAAAAAGCACTTTTTCAACGTTTTTCAAACGTCCACTGCTCTGGCATGCTTTCACCTAGAGACGTGATTCAAACTCTAAAACGTAGGAAAACTTCTATTCTGTGGATCTGGCATTCAACTTTTCTGCAAGGTTCTACACTTTCGGATCAGTCCCGGGTCAAACGCCATGTGGTTTCTGGGAGAAAATCCGGCTTTTGAATGGGTGTCTATTGCGTTACACACCAGTGGACCTCGTTAAGGTCAGAGTGGAGAGAGGTTCAAAAAAAAGGTCAAACTTTCTCGCTTAAACTCTGTTTTCAGCCACAAATTTCACTCTACAGACATGATTTTCTCAAAAGTAGTAGGAAAACTTGTCCTGATTCACACAATGTGTCTACCTAAACGATATTATTTACGGTTTTTGAATGACAAGCCTCAAAGTGAGGAGAGCACAGGTGAGCGGCCTCATTGACTCCCATTATAAACGTTGCTGAAAAGTCACTCGTTTTTAACTCCCTGTAGCGTCCTCATTTTTAACAAGACAGACAAAAAAATTACATCAGTCTATTCAGGAGACCCTTCTAGCGCTCAGTGTGAAAGAATTTTGTGAATAGCTGCTTCCGTTGTCGAGTTATTTGTCATTGTTCGAGGCCTGGTCCTTCATAAAAAAACAGTAGAAAACTCCAGCCCTTGTGTGTCTTAGCCTCACCTTAGCCGCCCACTTTATTAGGAACACTTCTGTTCGTACATACAAACTACAAACACTCTTCTTAGAGTTTAGAGTTTATTTTATTTTTAAAAGGGACAGTGCACAAATTAAACATTATCCTTGTGGTAAGGACAGATGTCTGTCCCAGGTTATAGCAGTACATGCTAATTTCCGCCTGTAGTCACTTTGTTCATGCTCTTGAATAGCTCTTCTTCATGACGGCTGCTGTCTCGAGCACACACACAATCATTGCATTGAAACATCATTGCGGGTCACACATTCACGGCCAGCAAACATGCGTGACCGAATTGCTTCGCGCACTGCATCCTCTCACAATTTCCCCCGGGGAATTGTCCGGTCTAGTTAGGATGCAGTGCTGCAGCACAGCAACCTATGGGCTCCCCTAGGGGAGCCCATAGGTTGCAGTGCAAAGCACTGCAACTATTGTTCTTCTACGTGTTTCTTTTTATTATTATTTTTATTTTTATTTTTATTATTCCTACGCAAATTTTGATTTCGAATAACTCAATAACCGTACGTCGCACACAGACAAACAATATATCAAAACGTGCGGCTCGATCGGACTCGCTATGCTATTACTTTTCTCTATAGATTGCGATTTTTTCGCGACGTAGTCGCGAAAAAATCGCCCAAAAAAACCCCATTCATTTCTATGGAATTAATTGAAAAAAAAGCACTTTTTCAACGTTTTTCAAACATCCGCTGCTCTGGCATGCTTTCACCTAGAGACGTGATTCAAACTCTAAAACGTAGGAAAACTTCTCCTCTGTGGATCTGGCATTAAACTTTTCTGCTAGGTTCTACACTTTCGGATCAGTCCCGGCTCAACCGCCATGTGGTTTCTGGGAGAAAATCCGGCTTTTGAATGGGTGTCTATTGCGTTACACACCAGTGAAGGTCATTATCTTAGAGTGTAGACAGTTTGAAAAAAAAGGTCAAACTTTCTCGCTTAAACTCTGTTTTCAGCCACAAATTTCACTCTACAGACATGATTTTCTCAAAAGTAGTAGGAAAACTTGTCCTGATTCACACAATGTGTCTACCTAAACGATAGGATTTACGGTTTTTGAATGACAAGCCTCAAAGTGAGGAGAGCACAGGTGAGCGGCCTCATTGACTCCCAGTATAAACGTTGCTGAAAAGTCACTCGTTTTTAACTCCCTGTAGCGTCCTCATTTTTAACAATACAAACAAAAAAATACATCATTTTATTCAGGAAACCCTTCTAGCGCTCACTGTGAAAGAATTTTGTGAATAGCTGCTTCCGTTGTCGAGTTATTTGTCATTGTTCGAGGCCTGTCCCTTAGCAAAATTCAGCAGACACCTGACAAACTCTTGTGTGTGTTTTTTAACCTGCTCAGGCCCTTTACCATGCCGACTGGCTTCAGTAAGCGAGCACAGAGGGGAGGGGCCGGCTGTCTCAAGCACACACATGAATCATGGCATTGTAGCTTCATAGCAGGTCACACAACCGTACGTCGCACACAGACAAACAATATATCAAAACGTGCGGCTTGATTGGACTCGCTATGCTATTACTTTTCTCTACAGAATACGATTTTTTCGCGACGTAGTCGCGAAAAAATCGTCTCAAAAAACCCCATTCATTTCGATGGAATTAATTGAAAAAAAAGCACTTTTCCAACGTTTTTCAAACATCCGCTGCTCTGGCATGCTTTCACCTAGAGGCATGATTCAAACTCTAAAACGTAGGAAAACTTCTCCTCTGTGGATCTGGCATTCAACTTTTCTGCTAGGTTCTACACTTTCGGATCAGTCCCGGGTCAAACGCCATGTGGTTTCTGGGAAAAAATCCGGCTTTTGAATGGGTGTCTATTGCGTTACACACCAGTGGACCTCGTTAAGGTCAGAGTGGAGAGAGGTTCAAAAAAAAGGTCAAACTTTCTCGCTTAAACTGTGTTTTCATCCACAAATTTCACTCTACAGACATGATTTTCTCAAAAGTAGTAGGAAAACTTGTCCTGATTCACACAATGTGTCTACCTAAACGATAGGATTTACGGTTTTTGAATGACAAGCGTCAAACTGAGGACAGGGCAGCTGACAGGCTTCATTGAAACCCATTGTAAACATGAGAGAAAAGTCACTCGTTTTTAAATCGCTCTATTGTCGTTATTTTTAAGAGTACAAACAAAAAAATACATCATTTTATTCAGGAGACCCTTCTAGCGCTCACTGTGAAAGAATTTTGTGAATAGCTGCTTCCGTTGTCGAGTTATTTGTTATTGTTCGAGGCCTGGTCCTTCATAAAAAAACAGTAGAAAACTCCAGCCCTTGTGTGTCTTAGCCTCACCTTAGCCGCCCACTTTATTAGGAACACTTCTGTTCGTACATACAAACTACAAACACTCTTCTTAGTGTTTAGAGTTTATTTTATTTTTAAAAGGGACAGTGCACAAATTAAACATTATCCTTGTGGTAAGGACAGATGTCTGTCCCAGGTTATAGCAGTACATGCTAATTTCCGCCTGTAGTCACTTTGTTCATGCTCTTGAATAGGTCTTCTTCATGATGGCTGCTGTCTCGAGCACACACACGATCATTGCATTGAAACATCATTGCGGGTCACACATTCACGGCCAGCGAACGTGCGTGAGCGAATTGCTTCGCGCACTGCATCCTCTCACAATTTCCCCCGGGGAATTGTCCGGTCTAGTTAGGATGCAGTGCTGCAGCACAGCAACCTATGGGCTCCCCTAGGGGAGCCCATAGGTTGCAGTGCAAAGCACTGCAACTATTGTTCTTCTACGTATTTCTTCTTCTTCTTATTAGGATGCAGTGCTGCAGCACAGCAACCTATGGGCTCCCCTAGGGGAGCCCATAGGTTGCAGTGCAAAGCACTGCAACTATTGTTCTTCTACGTATTTCTTCTTCTTCTTATTATTCCTACGCAAATTTTGATTTCGAATAACTCAATAACCGTACGTCGCACACAGACAAACAATATATCAAAACGTGCGGCTCGATCGGACTCGCTATGCTATTACTTTTCTCTATAGAATACGATTTTTTCGCGACGTAGTCGCGAAAAAATCGCCCCAAAAAACCCCATTCATTTCTATGGAATTAATTGGAAAAAAAGCACTTTTTCAATGTTTTTCAAACATCCACTGCTCTGGCATGCTTTCACCTAGAGACATGATTCAAACTCTAAAACGTAGGAAAACTTCTCCTCTGTGGATCTGGCATTCAACTTTTCTGCTAGGTTTTACACTTTCGGATCAGGCCCGGTTCAAACGCCATGTGGTTTCTGGGAGAAAATCCGGCTTTTGAATGGGTGTCTATTGCGTTACACACCAGTGAGGGTCGTTAAACTTAGAGTGTAGGCGGCTTCAAAAAAAAGGTCAAACTTTCTCGCTTAAACTCCGTTTTCAGCCACAAATTTCACTCTACAGACATTATTTTCTCAAAAGTAGTAGGAAAACTTGTCCTGATTCACACAATGTGTCTACCTAAACGGTAGGATTTACGGTTTTTGAATGACAAGCCTCAAAGTGAGGAGAGCACAGGTGAGCAGCCTCATTGACTCCCAGTATAAATGTTGCTGAAAAGTCACTCGTTTTTAACTCCCTGTAGCGTCCTCATTTTTAACAATACAAACCAAAAAATACATCATTTTATTCAGGAGACCCTTCTAGCGCTCACTGTGAAAGAATTTTGTGAATAGCTGCTTCCGTTGTCGAGTTATTTGTCATTGTTCGAGGCCTGGTCCTTCATAAAAAAACAGTAGAAAACTCCAGCCCTTGATGTGTCAGCCTCACCTTAGCCGCCCACTTTATTAGGAACACTTCTGTTCGTACATACAAACTACAAACACTCTTCTTAGAGTATAGAGTTTATTTTATTTTTAAGAGGGACAGTGCACAAATTAAACATTATCCTTGTGTTAAGGACAGATGTCTGTCCCAGGTTATAGCAGTACATGCAAACAAACAGTACATTACTTTTCTCTATAGAATACGATTTTTTCGCGACGTAGTCGTGAAAAAATCGCCCCAAAAAACCCCATTCATTTCTATGGAATTAATTGAAAAAAAAGCACTTTTTCAACGTTTTTCAAACATCCGTTGCTCTGGCATGCTTTCACCTAGAGACATGATTCAAACTCTAAAACGTAGGAAAACTTCTCCTCTGTGGATCTGGCATTCAACTTTTCTGCTAGGTTTTACACTTTCGGATCAGTCCCGGTTCAAACGCCATGTGGTTTCTGGGAGAAAATCCGGCTTTTGAATGGGTGTCTATTGCGTTACACACCAGTGAGGGTCTTTAAGCTTAGAGTGTAGGCGGCTTCAAAAAAAAGCTCAAACTTTCTCGCTTAAACCGTGTTTTCCGCCACAAATTTCACTCTACAGACATGATTTTCTCAAAAGTAGTAGGAAAACTTGTCCTGATTCACACAATGTGTCTACCTAAACGATAGGATTTACGGTTTTTGAATGACAAGCCTCAAAGTGAGGAGAGCACAGGTGAGCGGCCTCATTGACTCCCAGTATAAACGTTGCTGAAAAGTCACTCGTTTTTAACTCCCTGTAGCGTCCTCATTTTTAACAATACAAACAAAAAAATACATCATTTTATTCAGGAAACCCATCTAGCGCTCACTGTGAAAGAATTTTGTGAATAGCTGCTTCCGTTGTCGAGTTATTTGTCATTGTTCGAGGCCTGGTCCTTCATAAAAAAAACAGTAGAAAACTCCAGCCCTTGTGTGTCAGCCTCACCTTAGCCGCCCACTTTATTAGGAACACTTCTGTTCGTACATACAAACTACAAACACTCTTCTTAGAGTTTAGAGTTTATTTTATTTTTAAAAGGGACAGTGCACAAATTAAACATTATCCTTGTAGGAAAACTTGTCCTGATTCACACAATGTGTCTACCTAAACGATAGGATTTACTGTTTTTGAATGACAAGCGTCAAACTGAGGACAGGGCAGCTGACAGGCTTCATTGAAACCCATTGTAAACATGAGAGAAAAGTCACTCGTTTTTAAATCGCTCTATTGTCGTTATTTTTAAGAGTACAAACAAAAAAATACATCATTTTATTCAGGAGACCCTTCTAGCGCTCACTGTGAAAGAATTTTGTGAATAGCTGCTTCCGTTGTCGAGTTATTTGTCATTGTTCGAGGCCTGGTCCTTCATAAAAAAAACAGTAGAAAACTCCAGCCCTTGTGTGTCAGCCTCACCTTAGCCGCCCACTTTATTAGGAACACTTCTGTTCGTACATACAAACTACAAACACTCTTCTTAGAGTTTAGAGTTTATTTTATTTTTAAAAGGGACAGTGCACAAATTAAACATTACCCTTGTGTTAAGGACAGATGTCTGTCCCAGGTTATAGCAGTACATGCTAATTTCCGCCTGTAGTCACTTTGGTCATACTCTTGAATAGGTCTTCTTCATGATGGCTGCTGTCTCGAGCACACACACGATCATTGCATTGAAACATCATTGCGGGTCACGCGTTCACGGCCAGCGAACATGCGTGAGCGAATTGCTTCGCGCACTGCATCCTCTCACAATTTCCCCCGGGGAATTGTCCGGTCTAGTGTTATATTTGTTACTCTTCCTACACAAATTTTGATTTCGAGTAACACAATAACCGTATGTCGCACACAGACAAACAATGTATCAAAACGTGCGGCTCGATCGGACTCGCTATGCTATTACTTTTCTCTATAGAATACGATTTTTTCGCGACGTAGTCGCGAAAAAATCGTCCAAAAAAACCCCATTCATTTCTATGGAATTAATTGAAAAAAAGCACGTTTTCAATGTTTTTCAAACATCCACTGCTCTGGCATGCTTTCACCTAGAGACATGATTCAAACTCTAAAACGTAGGAAAACTTCTCCTCTGTGGATCTGGCATTCAACTTTTCTGCTAGGTTTTACACTTTCGGATCAGGCCCGGTTCAAACGCCATGTGGTTTCTGGGAGAAAATCCGGCTTTTGAATGGGTGTCTATTGCGTTACACACCAGTGAGGGTCGTTAAGCTTAGAGTGTAGGCGGCTTCAAAAAAAAGCTCAAACTTTCTCGCTTAAACCGTGTTTTCAGCCACAAATTTCACTCTACAGACATGATTTTCTCAAAAGTAGTAGGAAAACTTGTCCTGATTCACACAATGTGTCTACCTAAATGATAGGATTTACGGTTTTTGAATGACAAGCCTCAAAGTGAGGAGAGCACAGGTGAGCGGCCTCATTGACTCCCAGTATAAACGTTGCTGAAAAGTCACTCGTTTTTAACTCCCTGTAGCGTCCTCATTTTTAACAATACAAACAAAAAAATACATCATTTTATTCAGGAGACCCTTCTAGCGCTCACTGTGAAAGAATTTTGTGAATAGCTGCTTCCGTTGTCGAGTTATTTGTCATTGTTCGAGGCCTGGTCCTTCATAAAAAAAACAGTAGAAAACTCCAGCCCTTGTGTGTCAGCCTCACCTTAGCCGCCCACTTTATTAGGAACACTTCTGTTCGTACATACAAACTACAAACACTCTTCTTAGAGTTTAGAGTTTATTTTATTTTTAAAAGGGACAGTGCACAAATTAAACATTATCCTTGTGGTAAGGACAGATGTCTGTCCCAGGTTATAGCAGTACATGCTAATTTCCGCCTGTAGTCACTTTGGTCATACTCTTGAATAGGTCTTCTTCATGACGGCTGCTGTCTCGAGCACACACACGATCATTGCATTGAAACATCATTGCGGGTCACACATTCACGGCCAGCGAACATGCGTGAGCGAATTGCTTCGCGCACTGCATCCTCTCACAATTTCCCCCGGGGAATTGTCCGGTCTAGTGTTATATTTGTTACTCTTCCTACACAAATTTCGATTTCGAGTAACTCAATAACCGTACGTCGCACACAGCCAAACAATATATCAAAACGTGCGGCTCGATCGGACTCGCTATGCTATTACTTTTCTCTATAGAATAAGATTTTTTCGCGACGTAGTCGCGAAAAAATCGCCCAAAAAAACCCCATTCATTTCTATGGAATTAATTGGAAAAAAAGCACTTTTTCAACGTTTTTCAAACATCTGCTGCTCTGGCATGCTTTCACCTAGAGACATGATTCAAACTCTAAAACGTAGGAAAACTTCTCCTCTGTGGATCTGGCATTCAACTTTTCTGCTAGGTTTTACACTTTCGGATCAGGCCCGGTTCAAACGCCATGTGGTTTCTGGGAGAAAATCCGGCTTTTGAATGGGTGTCTATTGCGTTACACACCAGTGAGGGTCGTTAATCTTAGAGTGTAGGCGGCTTCAAAAAAAAGCTCAAACTTTCTCGCTTAAACCGTGTTTTCAGCCACAAATTTCACTCTACAGACATGATTTTCTCAAAAGTAGTAGGAAAACTTGTCCTGATTCACACAATGTGTCTACCTAAACGATAGGATTTACGGTTTTTGAATGACAAGCCTCAAAGTGAGGAGAGCACAGGTGAGCGGCCTCATTGACTCCCAGTATAAACGTTGCTGAAAAGTCACTCGTTTTTAACTCCCTGTAGCGTCCTCATTTTTAACAATACAAACAAAAAAATACATCATTTTATTCAGGAGACCCTTCTAGCGCTCACTGTGAAAGAATTTTGTGAATAGCTGCTTCCGTTGTCGAGTTATTTGTCATTGTTCGAGGCCTGGTCCTTCATAAAAAAAACAGTAGAAAACTCCAGCCCTTGTGTGTCAGCCTCACCTTAGCCGCCCACTTTATTAGGAACACTTCTGTTCGTACATACAAACTACAAACACTCTTCTTAGAGTTTAGAGTTTATTTTATTTTTAAAAGGGACAGTGCACAAATTAAACATTATCCTTGTGTTAAGGACAGATGTCTGTCTCAGGTTATAGCAGTACATGCTAATTTCCGCCTGTAGTCACTTTGGTCATACTCTTGAATAGGTCTTCTTCATGATGGCTGCTGTCTCGAGCACACACACAATCATTGCATTGAAACATCATTGCGGGTCACACATTCACGGCCAGCGAACATGCGTGAGCGAATTGCTTCGCGCACTGCATCCTCTCACAATTTCCCCCGGGGAATTGTCCGGTCTAGTGTTATATTTGTTACTCTTCCTACACAAATTTTGATTTCGAGTAACACAATAACCGTACGTCGCACACAGACAAACAATGTATCAAAACGTGCGGCTCGATCGGACTCGCTATGCTATTACTTTTCTCTGCAGATTACGATTTTTTCGCGACGTAGTCGCGAAAAAATCGTCCAAAAAAACCCCATTCATTTCTAGGGAATTAATTGAAAAAAAAGCACTTTTTCAACGTTTTTCAAACACCCGCTGCTCTGGCATGCTTTCACCTAGAGACGTGATTCAAACTCTAAAACGTAGGAAAACTTCTCCTCTGTGGATCTGGCATTCAACTTTTCTGCTAGGTTCTACACTTTCGGATCAGTCCCGGGTCAAACGCCATGTGGGTTCTGGGAGAAAATCCGGCTTTTGAATGGGTGTCTATTGCGTTACACACCAGTGTGCCTCGTTAACTCAGAGGGTAGGCGGCTTCAAAAAAAAGCTCAAAATTTCTCACTTAAACTGTGTTTTCATCCACAAATTTCACTCTACAGACATGATTTTCTCAAAAGTAGTAGGAAAACTTGTCCTGATTCACACAATGTGTCTACCTAAACGATAGGATTTACGGTTTTTGAATGACAAGCGTCAAACTGAGGACAGGGCAGCTGACAGGCTTCATTGAAACCCATTGTAAACGTGAGAGAAATGTCACTCGTTTTTAAATCACTCTAGTGTCGTTATTTTTAAGAGTACAAACAATAAAATACATAATTTTATTCAGGAGACCCTTCTAGCACTCAGTGTGAAAGAATTTTGTGAATAGCTGCTTCCGTTGTCGAGTTATTTGTCATTGTTCGAGGCCTGGTCCTTCATAAAAAAAACAGTAGAAAACTCCAGCCCTTGTGTGTCTTAGCCTCACCTTAGCCGCCCACTTTATTAGGAACACTTCTGTTCGTACATACAACCTACAAACACTCTTCTTAGAGTTTAGAGTTTGTTTTATTTTTAAAAGGGACAGTGCACAAATTAAACATTATCCTTGTGGTAAGGACAGATGTCTGTCCCAGGTTATAGCAGTACATGCTAATTTCCGCCTGTAGTCACTTTGGTCATACTCTTGAATAGGTCTTCTTCATGACGGCTGCTGTCTCGAGCACACACACGATCATTGCATTGAAACATCATTGCGGGTCACACATTCACGGCCAGCGAACATGCGTGAGCGAATTGCTTCGCGCACTGCATCCTCTCACAATTTCCCCCGGGGAATTGTCCGGTCTAGTTATTATTATTATTCCTACGCAAATTTTGATTTCGAATAACTCAATAACCGTACGTCGCACACAGACAAACAATATATCAAAACGTGCGGCTCGATCGGACTCGCTATGCTATTACTTTTCTCTATAGAATACGATTTTTTCGCGACGTAGTCGCGAAAAAATCGCCCCAAAAAACCCCATTCATTTCTATGGAATTAATTGAAAAAAAAGCACTTTTTCAATGTTTTTCAAACATCCACTGCTCTGGCATGCTTTCACCTAGAGACATGATTCAAACTCTAAAACGTAGGAAAACTTCTCCTCTGTGGATCTGGCATTCAACTTTTCTGCTAGGTTTTACACTTTCGGATCAGGCCCGGTTCAAACGCCATGTGGTTTCTGGGAGAAAATCCGGCTTTTGAATGGGTGTCTATTGCGTTACACACCAGTGAGGGTCGTTAAACTTAGAGTGTAGGCGGCTTCAAAAAAAAGGTCAAACTTTCTCGCTTAAACTCCGTTTTCAGCCACAAATTTCACTCTACAGACATGATTTTCTCAAAAGTAGTAGGAAAACTTGTCCCGATTCACACAATGTGTCTACCTAAACGGTAGGATTTACGGTTTTTGAATGACAAGCCTCAAAGTGAGGAGAGCACAGGTGAGCGGCCTCATTGACTCCCAGTATAAATGTTGCTGAAAAGTCACTCGTTTTTAACTCCCTGTAGCGTCCTCATTTTTAACAATACAAACAAAAAAATACATCATTTTATTCAGGAGACCCTTCTAGCGCTCACTGTGAAAGAATTTTGTGAATAGCTGCTTTCGTTGTCGAGTTATTTGTCATTGTTTGAGGTCTGGTCCGTAGTAAAAAACAGCACAAAATTCAAGACCTTGTGTGTGTTAGCTCATTGACATGCATTATAAACGGGATAGAAAAGTCACTCGTTTTTAACTCCCTGTAGCGTCCTCATTTTTAACAATACAAACAAAAAAATACATCATTTTATTCAGGAGACCCTTCTAGCGCTCACTGTGAAAGAATTTTGTGAATAGCTGCTTCCGTTGTCGAGTTATTTGTCATTGTTCGAGGCCTGGTCCTTCATAAAAAAACAGTAGAAAACTCCAGCCCTTGATGTGTCAGCCTCACCTTAGCCGCCCACTTTATTAGGAACACTTCTGTTCGTACATACAAACTACAAACACTCTTCTTAGAGTTTAGAGTTTATTTTATTTTTAAAAGGAACAGTGCACAAATTAAACATTATCCTTGTGTTAAGGACAGATGTCTGTCCCAGGTTATAGCAGTACATGCAAACAAACAGTACATTACTTTTCTCTATAGAATACGATTTTTTCGCGACGTAGTCGTGAAAAAATCGCCCCAAAAAACCCCATTCATTTCTACGGAATTAATTGAAAAAAAAAGCACTTTTTCAACGTTTTTCAAACATCCGTTGCTCTGGCATGCTTTCACCTAGAGACATGATTCAAACTCTAAAACGTAGGAAAACTTCTCCTCTGTGGATCTGGCATTCAACTTTTCTGCTAGGTTTTACACTTTCGGATCAGTCCCGGTTCAAACGCCATGTGGTTTCTGGGAGAAAATCCGGCTTTTGAATGGGTGTCTATTGCGTTACACACCAGTGAGGGTCTTTAAGCTTAGAGTGTAGGCGGCTTCAAAAAAAATCTCAAACTTTCTCGCTTAAACCGTGTTTTCAGCCACAAATTTCACTCTACAGACATGATTTTCTCAAAAGTAGTAGGAAAACTTGTCCTGATTCACACAATGTGTCTACCTAAACGATAGGATTTACGGTTTTTGAATGACAAGCCTCAAAGTGAGGAGAGCACAGGTGAGCGGCCTCATTGACTCCCAGTATAAACGTTGCTGAAAAGTCACTCGTTTTTAACTCCCTGTAGCGTCCTCATTTTTAACAATACAAACAAAAAAATACATCATTTTATTCAGGAGACCCTTCTAGCGCTCACTGTGAAAGAATTTTGTGAATAGCTGCTTCCGTTGTCGAGTTATTTGTCATTGTTCGAGGCCTGGTCCATAGCAATTTACAGCAGACACCTGACATAAACTTGTGTGTGTTTCTTAACTCTCCTGTTCAGGCCCATCACCATGCCAATTGGGGCCAGTGACGGGGCAGAGGGAAAAGCTGTCTCAAGAACACACACATCATGCTAAAAATTTCAAACTTAAACTGTTTTCAGCCACAAATTTCACACTACAGACATAATTTTCTCAAAAGTAGTAGTCACACTTGTCCCAAAAAAAACCCATTCATTTCTATGGAATTAATTGGAAAAAAAAGCACTTTTTCAAACATCCGCTGCTCTGAGAAACTGAGAGGAGGGCAGCCGACAGGCCTCACCTTAGCCGCCCACTTTATTAGGAACACTTCTGTTCGTACATACAAACTACAAACACTCTTCTTAGAGTTTAGAGTTTATTTTATTTTTAAAAGGGACAGTGCACAAATTAAACATTATCCTTGTGTTAAGGACAGATGTCTGTCCCAGGTTATAGCAGTACATGCTAATTTCCGCCTGTAGTCACTTTGGTCATACTCTTGAATAGGTCTTCTTCATGACGGCTGCTGTCTCGAGCACACACACGATCATTGCATTGAAACATCATTGCGGGTCACACGTTCACGGCCAGCGAACATGCGTGAGCGAATTGCTTCGCGCACTGCATCCTCTCACAATTTCCCCCGGGGAATTGTCCGGTCTAGTGTTATATTTGTTACTCTTCCTACGCAAATTTCGATTTCGATTAACTCAATAACCGTACGTTGCACACAGACAAACAATATATCAAAACGTGCGGCTCGATCGGACTCGCTATGCTATTACTTTTCTCTATAGAAAACGATTTTTTCGCGACGTAGTCGCGAAAAAATCGTCCAAAAAAACCCCATTCATTTCTATGGAATTAATTTGAAAAAAAGCACTTTTTCAACGTTTTTCAAACATCCGCTGCTCTGGCATGCTTTCACCTAGAGACGTGATTCAAACTCTAAAACGTAGGAAAACTTCTCCTCTGTGGATCTGGCATTAAACTTTTCTGCTAGGTCTACACTTTCGGATCAGTCCCGGGTCAAACGCCATGTGGTTTCTGGGAGAAAATCCGGCTTTTGAATGGGTGTCTATTGCGTTACACACCAGTGCGCCTCGTTAACTCAGAGTGTAGGCGGCTTCAAAAAAAAGCTCAAACTTTCTCGCTTAAACTGTGTTTTCATCCACAAATTTCACTCTACAGACATGATTTTCTCAAAAGTAGTAGGAAAACTTGTCCTGATTCACACAATGTGTCTACCTAAACGATAGGATTCACGGTTTTTGAATGAGAAGCCTCAAAGTGAGGAGAGCACAGGTGAGCGGCCTCATTGACTCCCAGTATAAACGTTGCTGAAAAGTCACTCGTTTTTAACTCCCTGTAGCGTCCTCATTTTTAACAATACAAACAAAAAAATACATCATTTTATTCAGGAGACCCTTCTAGCGCTCACTGTGAAAGAATTTTGTGAATAGAAGCTTTCGTTGTCGAGTTATTTGTGATTGTTCGAGGCCTACTTCTTAGCAAAACACAGCAGAAACCTGACATAATCTTCTGTGTGTCTCTTAACTCTCCTGTTCAGGCCCGTCACCATGCCGATTGGGGCCAGTGACGGGGCAGAGGGGGGCTGCTGTCTCAAGCACACACACAAATCATGCTCAAAATTTCAAACTTAAACTGTTTTCAGCCACAAATTTCACACTACAGACATAATTTTCTCAAATGTAGTAGTCACACTTGTCCCAAAAAAACCCCATTCATTTCTATGGAATTAATTGGAAAATAAAGCACTTTTTCAAACATCCGCTGCTCTGAGAAACTGAGAAGAGGGCAGCCGACAGGCCTCACCTTAGCCGCCCACTTTATTAGGAACACTTCTGTTCGTACATACAAACTACAAACACTCTTCTTAGAGTTTATTTTATTTTTAAAAGGGACAGTGCACAAATTAAACATTACCCTTGTGTTAAGGACAGATGTCTGTCCCAGGTTATAGCAGTACATGCTAATTTCCGCCTGTAGTCACTTTGGTCATACTCTTGAATAGGTCTTCTTCATGATGGCTGCTGTCTCGAGCACACACACGATCATTGCATTGAAACATCATTGCGGGTCACGCGTTCACGGCCAGCGAACATGCGTGAGCGAATTGCTTCGCGCACTGCATCCTCTCACAATTTCCCCCGGGGAATTGTCCGGTCGAGTGTTATATTTGTTACTCTTCCTACACAAATTTTGATTTCGAGTAACACAATAACCGTACGTCGCACACAGACAAACAATGTATCAAAACGTGCGGCTCGATCGGACTCGCTATGCTATTACTTTTCTCTATAGAATACGATTTTTTCGCGACGTAGTCGCGAAAAAATCGTCCAAAAAAACCCCATTCATTTCGATGGAATTAATTGAAAAAAAAGCACTTTTTCAACGTTTTTCAAACATCCGCTGCTCTGGCATGCTTTCACCTAGAGACGTGATTCAAACTCTAAAACGTAGGAAAACTTCTCCTCTGTGGATCTGGCATTCAACTTTTCTGCTAGGTTCTACACTTTCGGATCAGTCCCGGGTCAAACGCCATGTGGTTTCTGGGAAAAAATCCGGCTTTTGAATGGGTGTCTATTGCGTTACACACCAGTGGACCTCGTTAAGGTCAGAGTGGAGAGAGGTTCAAAAAAAAGGTCAAACTTTCTCGCTTAAACTCTGTTTTCAGCCACAAATTTCACTCTACAGACATGATTTTCTCAAAAGTAGTAGGAAAACTTGTCCTGATTCACACAATGTGTCTACCTAAATGATAGGATTTACGGTTTTTGAATGACAAGCCTCAAAGTGAGGAGAGCACAGGTGAGCGGCCTCATTGACTCCCATTATAAACGTTGCTGAAAAGTCACTCGTTTTTAACTCCCTGTAGCGTCCTCATTTTTAACAATACAGACAAAAAAATTACATCAGTCTATTCAGGAGACCCTTCTAGCGCTCAGTGTGAAAGAATTTTGTGAATAGCTGCTTCCGTTGTCGAGTTATTTGTCATTGTTCGAGGCCTGGTCCTTCCTAAAAAAAACAGTAGAAAACTCCAGCCCTTGTGTGTCTTATCCTCACCTTAGCCGCCCACTTTATTAGGAACACTTCTGTTCGTACATACAAACTACAAACACTCTTCTTAGAGTTTATTTTATTTTTAAAAGGGACAGTGCACAAATTAAACATTATCCTTGTGGTAAGGACAGATGTCTGTCCCAGGTTATAGCAGTACATGCTAATTTCCGCCTGTAGTCACTTTGTTCATGCTCTTGAATAGCTCTTCTTCATGACGGCTGCTGTCTCAAGCACACACACACAATCATTGCATTGAAACATCATTGCGGGTCACACATTCACGGCCAGCAAACATGCGTGAGCGAATTGCTTCGCGCACTGCATCCTCTCACAATTTCCCCCGGGGAATTGTCCGGTCTAGTTAGGATGCAGTGCTGCAGCACAGCAACCTATGGGCTCCCCTAGGGGAGCCCATAGGTTGCAGTGCAAAGCACTGCAACTATTGTTCTTCTACGTGTTTCTTTTTATTATTAGGATGCAGTGCTGCAGCACAGCAACCTATGGGCTCCCCTAGGGGAGCCCATAGGTTGCAGTGCAAAGCACTGCAACTATTGTTCTTCTACGTGTTTCTTCTTCTTCTTCTTATTCTTATATTTATTATTATTTTTATTATTCCTACGCAAATTTTGATTTCGATTAACTCAATAACCGTACGTCGCACACAGACAAACAATATATCAAAACGTGCGGCTCGATCGGACTCGCTATGCTATTACTTTTCTCTATAGATTACGATTTTTTCGCGACGTAGTCGCGAAAAAATCGTCCAAAAAAGCCCCATTCATTTCTATGGAATTAATTGAAAAAAAAGCACTTTTTCAACGTTTTTCAAACGTCCACTGCTCTGGCATGCTTTCACCTAGAGACGTGATTCAAACTCTAAAACGTAGGAAAACTTCTCCTCTGTGGATCTGGCATTCAACTTTTCTGCTAGGTTCTACACTTTCGGATCAGTCCCGGGTCAAACGCCATGTGGGTTCTGATAGAAAATCCTGCTTTTGAATGGGTGTCTATTGCGTTACACACCAGTGCGCCTCGTTAACTCAGAGTGTAGGCGGCTTCAAAAAAAAGCTCAAAATTTCTCACTTAAACTGTGTTTTCATCCACAAATTTCACTCTACAGACATGATTTTCTCAAAAGTAGTAGGAAAACTTGTCCTGATTCACACAATGTGTCTACCTAAACGATAGGATTCACGGTTTTTGAATGAGAAGCCTCAAAGTGAGGAGAGCACAGGTGAGCGGCCTCATTGACTCCCAGTATAAACGTTGCTGAAAAGTCACTCGTTTTTAACTCCCTGTAGCGTCGTCATTTTTAAAAATACAAACAAAAAAATACATCATTTTATTCAGGAGACCCTTCTAGCGCTCACTGTGAAAGAATTTTGTGAATAGCTGCTTCCGTTGTCGAGTTATTTGTCATTGTTCGAGGCCTGGTCCTTCATAAAAAAAACAGTAGAAAACTCCAGCCCTTGTGTGTCAGCCTCACCTTAGCCGCCCACTTTATTAGGAACACTTCTGTTCGTACATACAAACTACAAACACTCTTCTTAGAGTTTAGAGTTTATTTTATTTTTAAAAGGGACAGTGCACAAATTAAACATTATCCTTGTAGGAAAACTTGTCCTGATTCACACAATGTGTCTACCTAAACGATAGGATTTACGGTTTTTGAATGACAAGCGTCAAACTGAGGACAGGGCAGCTGACAGGCTTCATTGAAACCCATTGTAAACATGAGAGAAAAGTCACTCGTATTTAAATCGCTCTATTGTCGTTATTTTTAAGAGTACAAACAAAAAAATACATCATTTTATTCAGGAGACCCTTCTAGCGCTCACTGTGAAAGAATTTTGTGAATAGCTGCTTCCGTTGTCGAGTTATTTGTTATTGTTCGAGGCCTGGTCCTTCATAAAAAAACAGTAGAAAACTCCAGCCCTTGTGTGTCTTAGCCTCACCTTAGCCGCCCACTTTATTAGGAACACTTCTGTTCGTACATACATACTACAAACACTCTTCTTAGTGTTTAGAGTTTTATTTTATTTTTAAAAGGGACAGTGCACAAATTAAACATTATCCATGTGGTAAGGACAGATGTCTGTCCCAGGTTATAGCAGTACATGCTAATTTCCGCCTGTAGTCACTTTGTTCATGCTCTTGAATAGCTCTTCTTCATGATGGCTGCTGTCTAGAGCACACACACAATCATTGCATTGAAACATCATTGCGGGTCACACATTCACGGCCAGCAAACGTGCGTGAGCGAATTGCTTCGCGCACTGCATCCTCTCACAATTTCCCCCGGGGAATTGTCCGGTCTAGTGTTATATTTGTTACTCTTCCTACACAAATTTTGATTTCGAGTAACACAATAACCGTACGTCGCACACAGACAAACAATGTATCAAAACGTGCGGCTCGATCGGACTCGCTATGCTATTACTTTTCTATATAGAATATGATTTTTTCGCGACGTAGTCGCGAAAAAATCGTCCAAAAAAACCCCATTCATTTCTATGGAATTAATTGAAAAAAAAGCACTTTTTCAACGTTTTTCAAACATCCGCTGCTCTGGCATGCTTTCACCTAGAGACGTGATTCAAACTCTAAAACGTAGGAAAACTTCTCCTCTGTGGATCTGGCATTCAACTTTTCTGCTAGGTTCTACACTTTCGGATCAGTCCCGGGTCAAACGCCATGTGGTTTCTGGGAGAAAATCCGGCTTTTGAATGGGTGTCTATTGCGTTACACACCAGTGGACCTCGTTAAGGTCAGAGTGGAGAGAGGTTCAAAAAAAAGGTCAAACTTTCTCGCTTAAACTCTGTTTTCAGCCACAAATTTCACTCTACAGACATGATTTTCTCAAAAGTAGTAGGAAAACTTGTCCTGATTCACACAATGTGTCTACCTAAACGATAGGATTTACGGTTTTTGAATGACAAGCCTCAAAGTGAGGAGAGCACAGGTGAGCGGCCTCATTGACTCCCAGTATAAACGTTGCTGAAAAGTCACTCGTTTTTAACTCCCTGTAGCGTCCTCATTTTTAACAATACAAACAAAAAAATACATCATTTTATTCAGGAGACCCTTCTAGCGCTCACTGTGAAAGAATTTTGTGAATAGCTGCTTCCGTTGTCGAGTTATTTGTCATTGTTCGAGGCCTGGTCCATAGCAATTTACAGCAGACACCTGACATAATCTTGTGTGTGTTTCTTAACTCTCCTGTTCAGGCCCATCACCATGCCAATTGGGGCCAGTGACGGGGCAGAGGGAAAAGCTGTCTCAAGAACACACACATCATGCTCAAAATTTCAAACTTAAACTGTTTTCAGCCACAAATTTCACACTACAGACATAATTTTCTCAAAAGTAGTAGTCACACTTGTCCCAAAAAAAACCCATTCATTTCTATGGAATTAATTGGAAAAAAAAGCACTTTTTCAACGTTTGTCAAACGTCCGCTGCTCTGGCATGCTTTAACCTAGAGACGTGATTCAAACTCTAAAACGTAGGAAAACTTCTCCTCTGTGGATCTGGCATTCAACTTTTCTGCAAGGTTCTACACTTTCGGATCAGGCCCGGCTCAAACACGATGTGAGTTCTGGGAGAAAATCCGGCTTTTGAATGGGTGTCTATTGCGTTACACACCAGTGATGGTCGTTAATCTTAGAGTGTAGGCGGCTTCAAAAAAAAGCTCAAACTTTCTCGCTTAAACCGTGTTTTCAGCCACAAATTTCACTCTACAGACATGATTTTCTCAAAAGTAGTAGGAAAACTTGTCCTGATTCACACAATGTGTCTACCTAAACGATAGGATTTACGGTTTTCGAATGACAAGCCTCAAAGTGAGGAGAGCACAGGTGAGCGGCCTCATTGACTCCCAGTATAAACGTTGCTGAAAAGTCACTCGTTTTTAACTCCCTGTAGCGTCCTCATTTTTAACAATACAAACAAAAAAATACATCATTTTATTCAGGAGACCCTTCTAGCGCTCACTGTGAAAGAATTTTGTGAATAGCTGCTTCCGTTGTCGAGTTATTTGTCATTGTTCGAGGCCTGGTCCTTCATAAAAAAAACAGTAGAAAACTCCAGCCCTTGTGTGTCAGCCTCACCTTAGCCGCCCACATTATTAGGAACACTTCTGTTCGTACATACAAACTACAAACACTCTTCTTAGAGTTTAGAGTTTATTTTATTTTTAAACCGTGTTTTCAGCCACAAATTTCACTCTACAGACATGATTTTCTCAAAAGTAGTAGGAAAACTTGTCCTGATTCACACAATGTGTCTACCTAAACGATAGGATTTACGGTTTTTGAATGACAAGCCTCAAAGTGAGGAGAGCACAGGTGAGCGGCCTCATTGACTCCCATTATAAACGTTGCTGAAAAGTCACTCGTTTTTAACTCCCTGTAGCGTCCTCATTTTTAACAATACAAACAAAAAAATACATCATTTTATTCAGGAGACCCTTCTAGCGCTCACTGTGAAAGAATTTTGTGAATAGCTGCTTCCGTTGTCGAGTTATTTGTCATTGTTCGAGGCCTGGTCCTTCATAAAAAAAACAGTAGAAAACTCCAGCCCTTGTGTGTCAGCCTCACCTTAGCCGCCCACTTTATTAGGAACACTTCTGTTCGTACATACAAACTACAAACACTCTTCTTAGAGTTTAGAGTTTATTTTATTTTTAAAAGGGACAGTGCACAAATTAAACATTATCCTTGTGTTAAGGACAGATGTCTGTCCCAGGTTATAGCAGTACATGCTAATTTCCGCCTGTAGTCACTTTGGTCATACTCTTGAATAGGTCTTCTTCATGATGGCTGCTGTCTCGAGCACACACACGATCATTGCATTGAAACATCATTGCGGGTCACACATTCACGGCCAGCGAACATGCGTGAGCGAATTGCTTCGCGCACTGCATCCTCTCACAATTTCCCCCGGGGAATTGTCCGGTCTAGTGTTATATTTGTTACTCTTCCTACACAAATTTTGATTTCGAGTAACACAATAACCGTACGTCGCACACAGACAAACAATGTATCAAAACGTGCGGCTCGATCGGACTCGCTATGCTATTACTTTTCTCTATAGATTGCGATTTTTTCGCGACGTAGTCGCGAAAAAATCGTCCAAGAAAACCCCATTCATTTCTATGGAATTAATTGAAAAAAATGCACTTTTTCAACGTTTTTCAAACGTCCGCTGCTCTGGCATGCTTTCACCTAGAGACGTGATTCAAACTCTAAAACGTAGGAAAACTTCTCCTCTGTGGATCTGGCATTCAACTTTTCTGCTAGGTTCTACACTTTCGGATCAGTCCCGGGTCAAACGCCATGTGGTTTCTGGGAGAAAATCCGGCTTTTGAATGGGTGTCTATTGCGTTACACACCAGTGGACCTCGTTAAGGTCAGAGTGGAGAGAGGTTCAAAAAAAAGGTCAAACTTTCTCGCTTAAACTCTGTTTTCAGCCACAAATTTCACTCTACAGACATGATTTTCTCAAAAGTAGTAGGAAAACTTGTCCTGATTCACACAATGTGTCTACCTAAACGATATTATTTACGGTTTTTGAATGACAAGCCTCAAAGTGAGGAGAGCACAGGTGAGCGGCCTCATGGACTCCCATTATAAACGTTGCTGAAAAGTCACTCGTTTTTAACTCCCTGTAGCGTCCTCATTTTTAACAAGACAGACAAAAAAATTACATCAGTCTATTCAGGAGACCCTTCTAGCGCTCAGTGTGAAAGAATTTTGTGAATAGCTGCTTCCGTTGTCGAGTTATTTGTCATTGTTCGAGGCCTGGTCCTTCATAAAAAAACAGTAGAAAACTCCAGCCCTTATGTGTCTTAGCCTCACCTTAGCCGCCCACTTTATTAGGAACACTTCTGTTCGTACATACAAACTACAAACACTCTTCTTAGAGTTTAGAGTTTATTTTATTTTTAAAAGGGACAGTGCACAAATTAAACATTATCCTTGTGGTAAGGACAGATGTCTGTCCCAGGTTATAGCAGTACATGCTAATTTCCGCCTGTAGTCACTTTGTTCATGCTCTTGAATAGCTCTTCTTCATGACGGCTGCTGTCTCGAGCACACACACAATCATTGCATTGAAACATCATTGCGGGTCACACATTCACGGCCAGCAAACATGCGTGAGCGAATTGCTTCGCGCACTGCATCCTCTCACAATTTCCCCCGGGGAATTGTCCGGTCTAGTGTTATATTTGTTACTCTTCCTACACAAATTTTGATTTCGAGTAACACAATAACCGTACGTCGCACACAGACAAACAATGTATCAAAACGTGCGGCTCGATCGGACTCGCTATGCTATTACTTTTCTCTATAGAATACGATTTTTTCGCGACGTAGTCGCGAAAAAATCGTCCAAAAAAACCCCATTCATTTCTATGGAATTAATTGAAAAAAAAGCACTTTTTCAACGTTTTTCAAACATCCGCTGCTCTGGCATGCTTTCACCTAGAGACGTGATTCAAACTCTAAAACGTAGGAAAACTTCTCCTCTGTGGATCTGGCCTTCAACGTTTCTGCTAGGTTCTACACTTTCGGATCAGTCCCGGCTCAAACGCCATGTTGGTTCCGGGAGAAAATCCGGCTTTTTATGGGTGTCTATTGCGTTACACACCAGTGGACCTCGTTAAGCTCAGAGAGGTTAAAAAAAAAGGTCAAACTTTCTCGCTTAAACTCTGTTTTCAGCCACAAATTTCACTCTACAGACATGATTTTCTCAAAAGTAGTAGGAAAACTTGTCCTGATTCACACAATGTGTCTACCTAAACGATAGGATTTACGGTTTTTGAATGACAAGCCTCAAAGTGAGGAGAGCACAGGTGAGCGGCCTCATTGACTCCCAGTATAAACGTTGCTGAAAAGTCACTCGTTTTTAACTCCCTGTAGCGTCCTCATTTTTAACAATACGAACAAAAAAATACATCATTTTTTTCAGGAGACCCTTCTAGCGCTCACTGTGAAAGAATTTTGTGAATAGCTGCTTCCGTTGTCGAGTTATTTGTCATTGTTCGAGGCCTGGTCCTTCATAAAAAAAACAGTAGAAAACTCCAGCCCTTGTGTGTCAGCCTCACCTTAGCCGCCCACTTTATTAGGAACACTTCTGTTCGTACATACAAACTACAAACACTCTTCTTAGAGTTTAGAGTTTATTTTATTTTTAAAAGGGACAGTGCACAAATTAAACATTATCCTTGTGTTAAGGACAGATGTCTGTCCCAGGTTATAGCAGTACATGCTAATTTCCGCCTGTAGTCACTTTGGTCATACTCTTGAATAGGTTTTCTTCATGATGGCTGCTGTCTCGAGCACACACACGATCATTGCATTGAAACATCATTGCGGGTCACACATTCACGGCCAGCGAACATGCGTGAGCGAATTGCTTCGCGCACTGCATCCTCTCACAATTTCCCCCGGGGAATTGTCCGGTCTAGTGTTATATTTGTTACTCTTCCTACGCAAATTTCGATTTCGATTAACTCAATAACCGTACGTTGCACACAGACAAACAATATACCAAAACGTGCGGCTCGATCGGACTCGCTATGCTATTACTTTTCTCTATAGAAAACGATTTTTTCGCGACATAGTCGCGAAAAAATCGTCGAAAAACCCCCCATTCATTTCTATGGAATTAATTGAAAAAAAGCACTTTTTCAACGTTTTTCAAACGTCCGCTGCTCTGGCATGCTTTCACCTAGAGACGTGATTCAAACTCTAAAACGTAGGAAAACTTCTCCTCTGTGGATCTGGCATTCAACTTTTCTGCTAGGTTCTACACTTTCGGATCAGGCCCGGCTCAAACACGATGTGAGTTCTGGGAGAAAATCCGGCTTTTGAATGGGTGTCTATTGCGTTACACACCAGTGGACCTCGTTATGCTCAGAGTGGAGAGAGGTTAAAACAAAAGGTCAAACTTTCTCGCTTAAACTCTGTTTTCAGCCACAAATTTCACTCTACAGACATGATTTTCTCAAAAGTAGTAGGAAAACTTGTCCTGATTCACACAATGTGTCTACCTAAACGATAGGATTTACGGTTTTTGAATGACAAGCCTCAAAGTGAGGAGAGCACAGGTGAGCGGCCTCATTGACTCCCATTATAAACGTTGCTGAAAAGTCACTCGTTTTTAACTCCCTGTAGCGTCCTCATTTTTAACAATACAGACAAAAAAATTACATCAGTCTATTCAGGAGACCCTTCTAGCGCTCACTGTGAAAGAATTTTGTGAATAGCTGCTTTCGTTGTCGAGTTATTTGTGATTGTTCGAGGCCTACTCTTTGCAAAAAACACAGCAGACACCTGACATAATCTTGTGTGTGTGCTTAACTCTCCTGTTCAGGCCCGTCACCATGCCAATTGGGGCCAGTGACGGGGCAGAGGGAAAAGCTGTCTCAAGCACACACACATCATGCTCAAAATTTCAAACTTAAACTGTTTTCAGCCACAAATTTCACACTACAGACAGAATTTTCTCAAAAGTAGTAGTCACACTTGTCCCAAAAAAAACCCATTCATTTCTATGGAATTAATTGGAAAAAAAAGCACTTTTTCAAACATCCGCTGCTCTGAGAAACTGAGAGGAGGGCAGCCGACAGGCCTCACCTTAGCCGCCCACTTTATTAGGAACACTTCTGTTCGTACATACAAACTACAAACACTCTTCTTAGAGTTTATTTTATTTTTAAAAGGGACAGTGCACAAATTAAACATTATCCTTGTGGTAAGGACAGATGTCTGTCCCAGGTTATAGCAGTACATGCTAATTTCCGCCTGTAGTCACTTTGGTTGTACTGTTGAATAGCTCTTCTTCATGACGGCTGCTGTCTCAAGCACACACATAATCATTGCATTGAAACATCATTGCGGGTCACACGTTCACGGCCAGCGAACGTGCGTGACCGAATTGCTTCGCGCACTGCATCCTCTCACAATTTCCCCCGGGGAATTGTCCGGTCTAGTTAGGATGCAGTGCTGCAGCACAGCAACCTATGGGCTCCCCTAGGGGAGCCCATAGGTTGCAGTGCAAAGCACTGCAACTATTGTTCTTCTACGTATTTCTTCTTCTTCTTATTATTCCTACGCAAATTTTGATTTCGAATAACTCAATAACCGTACGTCGCACACAGACAAACAATATATCAAAACGTGCGGCTCGATCGGACTCGCTATGCTATTACTTTTCTCTATAGAATACGATTTTTTCGCGACGTAGTCGCGAAAAAATCGCCCCAAAAAACCCCATTCATTTCTATGGAATTAATTGAAAAAAAAGCACTTTTTCAATGTTTTTCAAACATCCACTGCTCTGGCATGCTTTCACCTAGAGACATGATTCAAACTCTAAAACGTAGGAAAACTTCTCCTCTGTGGATCTGGCATTCAACTTTTCTGCTAGGTTTTACACTTTCGGATCAGGCCCGGTTCAAACGCCATGTGGTTTCTGGGAGAAAATCCGGCTTTTGAATGGGTGTCTATTGCGTTACACACCAGTGAGGGTCGTTAAGGTTAGAGTGTAGGCGGCTTCAAAAAAAAGCTCAAACTTTCTCGCTTAAACCGTGTTTTCATCCACAAATTTCACTCTACAGACATGATTTTCTCAAAAGTAGTAGGAAAACTTGTCCTGATTCACACAATGTGTCTACCTAAACGATAGGATTTACGGTTTTTGAATGACAAGCCTCAAAGTGAGGAGAGCACAGGTGAGCGGCCTCATTGACTCCCAGTATAAACGTTGCTGAAAAGTCACTCGTTTTTAACTCCCTGTAGCGTCCTCATTTTTAACAATACAAACAAAAAAATACATCATTTTATTCAGGAGACCCTTCTAGCGCTCACTGTGAAAGAATTTTGTGAATAGCTGCTTTCGTTGTCGAGTTATTTGTCATTGTTTGAGGTCTGGTCCGTAGTAAAAAACAGCACAAAATTCAAGACCTTGTGTGTGTTAGCTCATTGACATGCATTATAAACGGGATAGAAAAGTCACTCGTTTTTAACTCCCTGTAGCGTCCTCATTTTTAACAATACAAACAAAAAAATACATCATTTTATTCAGGAGACCCTTCTAGCGCTCACTGTGAAAGAATTTTGTGAATAGCTGCTTCCGTTGTCGAGTTATTTGTCATTGTTCGAGGCCTGGTCCTTCATAAAAAAAACAGTAGAAAACTCCAGCCCTTGTGTGTCAGCCTCACCTTAGCCGCCCACTTTATTAGGAACACTTCTGTTCGTACATACAAACTACAAACACTCTTCTTAGAGTTTAGAGTTTATTTTATTTTTAAAAGGGACAGTGCACAAATTAAACATTATCCTTGTAGGAAAACTTGTCCTGATTCACACAATGTGTCTACCTAAACGATAGGATTTACGGTTTTTGAATGACAAGCGTCAAACTGAGGACAGGGCAGCTGACAGGCTTCATTGAAACCCATTGTAAACATGAGAGAAAAGTCACTCGTTTTTAAATCGCTCTATTGTCGTTATTTTTAAGAGTACAAACAAAAAAATACATCATTTTATTCAGGAGACCCTTCTAGCGCTCACTGTGAAAGAATTTTGTGAATAGCTGCTTCCGTTGTCGAGTTATTTGTTATTGTTCGAGGCCTGGTCCTTCATAAAAAAACAGTAGAAAACTCCAGCCCTTGTGTGTCTTAGCCTCACCTTAGCCGCCCACTTTATTAGGAACACTTCTGTTCGTACATACATACTACAAACACTCTTCTTAGAGTTTAGAGTTTATTTTATTTTTAAAAGGGACAGTGCACAAATTAAACATTATCCTTGTGGTAAGGACAGATGTCTGTCCCAGGTTATAGCAGTACATGCTAATTTCCGCCTGTAGTCACTTTGTTCATGCTCTTGAATAGCTCTTCTTCATGATGGCTGCTGTCTAGAGCACACACACAATCATTGCATTGAAACATCATTGCGGGTCACACATTCACGGCCAGCGAACATGCGTGAGCGAATTGCTTCGCGCACTGCATCCTCTCACAATTTCCCCCGGGGAATTGTCCAGTCTAGTGTTATATTTGTTACTCTTCCTACACAAATTTTGATTTCGAGTAACACAATAACCGTACGTCGCACACAGACAAACAATGTATCAAAACGTGCGGCTCGATCGGACTCGCTATGCTATTACTTTTCTCTATAGAATACGATTTTTTCGCGACGTAGTCGCGAAAAAATCGTCCAAAAAAACCCCATTCATTTCTATGGAATTAATTGAAAAAAAAGCACTTTTTCAACGTTTTTCAAACATCCGCTGCTCTGGCATGCTTTCACCTAGAGACGTGATTCAAACTCTGAAACGTAGGAAAACTTCTCCTCTGTGGATCTGGCATTCAACTTTTCTGCTAGGTTCTACACTTTTGGATCAGTCCCGGGTCAAACGCCATGTGGTTTCTGGGAGAAAATCCGGCATTTGAATGGGTGTCTATTGCGTTACACACCAGTGGACCTCGTTAAGGTCAGAGTGGAGAGAGGTTCAAAAAAAAGGTCAAACTTTCTCGCTTAAACTCTGTTTTCAGCCACAAATTTCACTCTACAGACATGATTTTCTCAAAAGTAGTAGGAAAACTTGTCCTGATTCACACAATGTGTCTACCTAAACGATAGGATTTACGGTTTTTGAATGACAAGCCTCAAAGTGAGGAGAGCACAGGTGAGCGGCCTCATTGACTCCCAGTATAAACGTTGCTGAAAAGTCACTCGTTTTTAACTCCCTGTAGCGTCCTCATTTTTAACAATACAAACAAAAAAATACATCATTTTATTCAGGAGACCCTTCTAGCGCTCACTGTGAAAGAATTTTGTGAATAGCTGCTTCCGTTGTCGAGTTATTTGTCATTGTTCGAGGCCTGGTCCTTCATAAAAAAAACAGTAGGAAACTCCAGCCCTTGTGTGTCAGCCTCACCTTAGCCGCCCACTTTATTAGGAACACTTCTGTTCGTACATACAAACTACAAACACTCTTCTTAGAGTTTATTTTATTTTTAAAAGGGACAGTGCACAAATTAAACATTATCCTTGTGGTAAGGACAGATGTCTGTCCCAGGTTAAAGCAGTACATGCTAATTTCTGCCTGTAGTCACTTTGTTTATACTGTTGAATAGCTCTTCTTCATGACGGCTGCTGTCTCGAGCACACACACGATCATTGCAGTGAAACATCATTGCGGGTCACACGTTCACGGCCAGCGAACATGCGTGAGCGAATTGCTTCGCGCACTGCATCCTCTCACAATTTCCCCCGGGGAATTGTCCGGTCTAGTGTTATATTTGTTACTCTTCCTACGCAAATTTCGATTTCGATTAACTCAATAACCGTACGTTGCACACAGACAAACAATATATCAAAACGTGCGGCTCGATCGGACTCGCTATGCTATTACTTTTCTCTATAGAAAACGATTTTTTCGCGACGTAGTCGCGAAAAAATCGTCCAAAAAAACCCCATTCATTTCTATGGAATTAATTTGAAAAAAAGCACTTTTTCAACGTTTTTCAAACATCCGCTGCTCTGGCATGCTTTCACCTAGAGACGTGATTCAAACTCTAAAACGTAGGAAAACTTCTCCTCTGTGGATCTGGCATTCAACTTTTCTGCTAGGTTCTACACTTTCGGATCAGTCCCGGGTCAAACGCCATGTGGTTTCTGGGAGAAAATCCGGCTTTTGAATGGGTGTCTATTGCGTTACACACCAGTGCGCCTCGTTAACTCAGAGTGTAGGCGGCTTCAAAAAAAAGGTCAAACTTTCTCGCTTAAACTCTGTTTTCAGCCACAAATTTCACTCTACAGACATGATTTTCTCAAAAGTAGTAGGAAAACTTGTCCTGATTCACACAATGTGTCTACCTAAACGATAGGATTTACGGTTTTTGAATGACAAGCGTCAAACTGAGGACAGTGCAGCTGACAGGCTTCATTGACAACCATTATAAACGTGATAGAAAAGTCACTCGTTTTTAAATCGCTCTAGTGTCGTTATTTTAAAGAGTACAAACAAAAAAATACATCATTTTATTCAGGAGACCCTTCTAGCGCTCAGTGTGAAAGAATTTTGTGAATAGCTGCTTCCGTTGTCGAGTTATTTGTCATTGTTCGAGGCCTGGTCCTTCATAAAAAAAACAGTAGAAAACTCCAGCCCTTGTGTGTCTTAGCCTCACCTTAGCCGCCCACTTTATTAGGAACACGTCTGTTCGTACATACAAACTTCAAACACTCTTCTTAGAGTTTAGAGTTTATTTTATTTTTAAAAGGGACAGTGCACAAATTAAACATTATCCTTGTGGTAAGGACAGATGTCTGTCCCAGGTTATAGCAGTACATGCTAATTTCCGCCTGTAGTCACTTTGTTCATGCTCTTGAATAGGTCTCCTTCATGACGGCTGCTGTCTCAAGCACACACACAATCATTGCATTGAAACATCATTGCTGGTCACACATTCACGGCCAGCAAACATGCATGACCGAATTGCTTCGCGCACTGCATCCTCTCACAATTTCCCCCGGGGAATTGTCCGGTCTAGTGTTATATTTGTTACTCTTCCTACACAAATTTCGATTTCGATTAACTCAATAACCGTACGTCGCACACAGACAAACAATATATCAAAACGTGCGGCTCGATCGGACTCGCTATGCTATTACTTTTTTCTATAGAAAACGATTTTTTCGCGACGTAGTCGCGAAAAAATCGCCCCAAAAAAACCAATTCATTTCTATGGAATTAATTGAAAAAAAGCACTTTTTCAACGTTTTTCAAACGTCCGCTGCTCTGGCATTCTTTAACCTAGAGACGTGATTCAAACTCTAAAACGTAGGAAAACTTCTCCTCTGTGGATCTGGCATTCAACTTTTCTGCTAGGTTCCACACTTTTGGATCAGTCCCGGCTCAAACGCCATGTGGTTTCCGGGAGAAAATCCGGCTTTTGAATGGGTGTCTATTGCGTTACACACCAGTGAAGGTCGTTAAGCTTAGAGTGTAGACAACTTGGAAAAAAAGCTCAAACTTTCTCGCTTAAACTGTGTTTTCATCCACAAATTTCACTCTACAGACATGATTTTCTCAAAAGTAGTAGGAAAACTTGTCCTGATTCACACAATGTGTCTATCTAAACAATAGGATTTACAATTTTTGAATGAGAAGCCTAAAACTCAGAAGAGGGCAGCCGAATGGCCTCATTGACACGCATTATAAACGTGACAGAAAAACAGCCTCGGTCGGCATGACACTTCACCTTAGCCGCCCACTTTATTAGGAACACTTCTCTTCGTACATACAAACTACAACCACTCTTCTTAGAGTTTATTTTATTTTTAAAAGGGACAGTGCACAAATTAAACATTATCCTTGTGGTAAGGACAGATGTCTGTCCCAGGTTATAGCAGTACATGCTAATTTCCGCCTGTAGTCACTTTGGTTATACTCTTGAATAGTTCTTCTTCATGACGGCTGCTGTCTCAAGCACACACACAATCATTGCATTGAAACATCATTGCGGGTCACACGTTCACGGCCAGCAAACATGCGTGAGCGAATTGCTTCGCGCACTGCATCCTCTCACAATTTCCCCCGGGGAATTGTCCGGTCTAGTTATTTTTATTTTTATTTTTATTATTCCTACGCAAATTTTGATTTCGAATAACTCAATAACCGTACGTCGCACACAGACAAACAATATATCAAAACGTGCGGCTCGATCGGACTCGCTATGCTATTACTTTTCTCTATAGATTGCGATTTTTTCGCGACGTAGTCGCGAAAAAATCGCCCAAAAAAACCCCATTCATTTCTATGGAATTAATTGAAAAAAAAGCACTTTTTCAACGTTTTTCAAACATCCGCTGCTCTGGCATGCTTTCACCTAGAGACGTGATTCAAACTCTAAAACGTAGGAAAACTTCTCCTCTGTGGATCTGGCATTAAACTTTTCTGCTAGGTTCTACACTTTCGGATCAGTCCCGGCTCAACCGCCATGTGGTTTCTGGGAGAAAATCCGGCTTTTGAATGGGTGTCTATTGCGTTACACACCAGTGAAGGTCATTATCTTAGAGTGTAGACAGTTTGAAAAAAAAGGTCAAACTTTCTCGCTTAAACTCTGTTTTCAGCCACAAATTTCACTCTACAGACATGATTTTCTCAAAAGTAGTAGGAAAACTTGTCCTGATTCACACAATGTGTCTACCTAAACGATAGGATTTACGGTTTTTGAATGACAAGCCTCAAAGTGAGGAGAGCACAGGTGAGCGGCCTCATTGACTCCCAGTATAAACGTTGCTGAAAAGTCACTCGTTTTTAACTCCCTGTAGCGTCCTCATTTTTAACAATACAAACAAAAAAATACATCATTTTATTCAGGAGACCCTTCTAGCGCTCACTGTGAAAGAATTTTGTGAATAGCTGCTTCCGTTGTCGAGTTATTTGTCATTGTTCGAGGCCTGGTCCTTCATAAAAAAAACAGTAGAAAACTCCAGCCCTTGTGTGTCAGCCTCACCTTAGCCGCCCACTTTATTAGGAACACTTCTGTTCGTACATACAAACTACAAACACTCTTCTTAGAGTTTAGAGTTTATTTTATTTTTAAAAGGGACAGTGCACAAATTAAACATTATCCTTGTGTTAAGGACAGATGTCTGTCCCAGGTTATAGCAGTACATGCTAATTTCCGCCTGTAGTCACTTTGGTCATACTCTTGAATAGGTCTTCTTCATGATGGCTGCTGTCTCGAGCACACACACGATCATTGCATTGAAACATCATTGCGGGTCACACATTCACGGCCAGCGAACATGCGTGAGCGAATTGCTTCGCGCACTGCATCCTCTCACAATTTCCCCCGGGGAATTGTCCGGTCTAGTGTTATATTTGTTACTCTTCCTACGCAAATTTCGATTTCGATTAACTCAATAACCGTACGTCGCACACAGACAAACAATATATCAAAACGTGCGGATCGATCGGACTCGCTATGCTATTAGTTTTCTCTACAGATTACGATTTTTTCGCGACATAGTCGCGAAAAAATCGCCCAAAAAAACCCCTTTCATTTCTATGGAATTAATTGGAAAAAAAGCACTTTTTCAACGTTTTTCAAACATCCGCTGCTCTGGCATGCTTTCACCTAGAGACATGATTCAAACTCTAAAACGTAGGAAAACTTCTCCTCTGTGGATCTGGCATTCAACTTTTCTGCTAGGTTTTACACTTTCGGATCAGGCCCGGTTCAAACGCCATGTGGTTTCTGGGAGAAAATCCGGCTTTTGAATGGGTGTCTATTGCGTTACACACCAGTGAGGGTCATTAAGCTTAGAGTGCAGACAGTTTGAAAAAAAAGCTCAAACTTTCTCGCTTAAACCGTGTTTTCAGCCACAAATTTCACTCTACAGACATGATTTTCTCAAAAGTAGTAGGAAAACTTGTCCTGATTCACACAATGTGTCTACCAAACGATAGGATTTACGGTTTTTGAATGACAAGCCTCAAAGTGAGGAGAGCACAGGTGAGCGGCCTCATTGACTCCCAGTATAAACGTTGCTGAAAAGTCACTCGTTTTTAACTCCCTGTAGCGTCCTCATTTTTAACAATACAAACAAAAAAATATATCATTTTATTCAGGAGACCCTTCTAGCGCTCACTGTGAAAGAATTTTGTGAATAGCTGCTTTCGTTGTCGAGTTATTTGTGATTGTTCGAGGCCTACTCTTTGCAAAACACAGCAGACACCTGACATAATCTTGTGTGTGTGTCTTAACTCTCCTGTTCAGGCCCTTCACCATGCCAATTGGGGCCAGTGACGGGGCAGAGGGAAAAGCTGTCTCAAGCACACACACATCATGCTCAAAATTTCAAACTTAAACTGTTTTCAGCCACAAATTTCACACTACAGACATAATTTTCTCAAAAGTAGTAGTCACACTTGTCCCAAAAAAAACCCATTCATTTCTATGGAATTATTTGGAAAAAAAAGCACTTTTTCAAACATCCGCTGCTCTGAGAAACTGAGAGGAGGGCAGCCGACAGGCCTCACCTTAGCCGCCCACTTTATTAGGAACACTTCTGTTCGTACATTCAAACTACAAACACTCTTCTTAGAGTTTATTTTATTTTTAAAAGGGACAGTGCACAAATTAAACATTATCCTTGTGGTAAGGACAGATGTCTGTCCCAGGTTATAGCAGTACATGCTAATTTCCGCCTGTAGTCACTTTGGTTGTACTGTTGAATAGCTCTTCTTCATGACGGCTGCTGTCTCAAGCACACACATAATCATTGCATTGAAACATCATTGCGGGTCACACGTTCACGGCCAGCGAACGTGCGTGACCGAATTGCTTCGCGCACTGCATCCTCTCACAATTTCCCCCGGGGAATTGTCCGGTCTAGTTAGGATGCAGTGCTGCAGCACAGCAACCTATGGGCTCCCCTAGGGGAGCCCATAGGTTGCAGTGCAAAGCACTGCAACTATTGTTCTTCTACGTATTTCTTCTTCTTATTAGGATGCAGTGCTGCAGCACAGCAACCTATGGGCTCCCCTAGGGGAGCCCATAGGTTGCAGTGCAAAGCACTGCAACTATTGTTCTTCTACGTGTTTCTTTTTATTATTATTTTTATTTTTATTTTTATTATTCCTACGCAAATTTTGATTTCGAATAACTCAATAACCGTACGTCGCACACAGACAAACAATATATCAAAACGTGCGGCTCGATCGGACTCGCTATGCTATTACTTTTCTCTATAGAATACGATTTTTTCGCGACGTAGTCGCGAAAAAATCGCCCCAAAAAACCCCATTCATTTCTATGGAATTAATTGAAAAAAAAGCACTTTTTCAATGTTTTTCAAACATCCACTGCTCTGGCATGCTTTCACCTAGAGACATGATTCAAACTCTAAAACGTAGGAAAACTTCTCCTCTGTGGATCTGGCATTCAACTTTTCTGCTAGGTTTTACACTTTTGGATCAGGCCCGGTTCAAACGCCATGTGGTTTCTGGGAGAAAATCCGGCTTTTGAATGGGTGTCTATTGCGTTACACACCAGTGAAGGTCATTATCTTAGAGTGTAGGCGGCTTCAAAAAAAAGGTCAAACTTTCTCGCTTAAACTCTGTTTTCAGCCACAAATTTCACTCTACAGACATGATTTTCTCAAAAGTAGTAGGAAAACTTGTCCTGATTCACACAATGTGTCTACCTAAACGATAGGATTTACGGTTTTTGAATGACAAGCCTCAAAGTGAGGAGAGCACAGGTGAGCGGCCTCATTGACTCCCAGTATAAACGTTGCTGAAAAGTCACTCGTTTTTAACTCCCTGTAGCGTCCTCATTTTTAACAATACAAACAAAAAAATACATCATTTTATTCAGGAGACCCTTCTAGCGCTCACTGTGAAAGAATTTTGTGAATAGCTGCTTCCGTTGTCGAGTTATTTGTCATTGTTCGAGGCCTGGTCCTTCATAAAAAAACAGTAGAAAACTCCAGCCCTTGTGTGGCAGCCTCACCTTAGCCGCCCACTTTATTAGGAACACTTCTGTTCGTACATACAAACTACAAACACTCTTCTTAGAGTTTAGAGTTTATTTTATTTTTAAAAGGGACAGTGCACAAATTAAACATTATCCTTGTGTTAAGATCAGATGTCTGTCCCAGGTTATAAAAAAAAAAATCGTCACAAAAAAACCCCATTCATTTCTATGGAATTAATTGAAAAAAAGCACTTTTTCAACGTTTTTCAAACGTCTGCTGCTCTGGCATGCTTTCACCTAGAGACGTGATTCAAACTCTAAAACGTAGGAAAACTTCTCCTCTGTGGATCTGTCATTCAACTTTTCTGCTAGGTTCTACACTTACATGCTCAAAATTTCAAACTTAAACTGTTTTCAGCCACAAATTTCACACTACAGACATAATTTTCTCAGAAGTAGTAGTCACACTTGTCCCAAAAAAAACCCATTAATTTCTATGGAATTAATTGGAAAAAAAAGCACTTTTTCAAACATCCGCTGCTCTGAGAAACTGAGAAGAGGGCAGCCGACAGGCCTCACCTTAGCCGCCCACTTTATTAGGAACACTTCTGTTCGTACATACAAACTACAAACACTCATCTTAGTGTTTAGAGTTTATTTTATTTTTAAAAGGGACAGTGCACAAATTAAACATTATCCTTGTGGTAAGGACAGATGTCTGTCCCAGGTTATAGCAGTACATGCTAATTTCCGCCTGTAGTCACTTTGTTCATGCTCTTGAATAGGTCTCCTTCATGACGGCTGCTGTCTCAAGCACACACACGATCATTGCATTGAAACATCATTGCTGGTCACACATTCACGGCCGGCAAACATGCATGACCGAATTGCTTCGCGCACTGCATCCTCTCACAATTTCCCCCGGGGAATTGTCCGGTCTAGTGTTATATTTGTTACTCTTCCTCCACAAATTTTGATTTCGAGTAACACAATAACCGTACGTCGCACACAGACAAACAATGTATCAAAACGTGCGGCTCGATCGGACTCGCTATGCTATTACTTTTCTCTACAGTTTACGATTTTTTCGCGACGTAGTCGCGAAAAAATCGTCCAAAAAAACCCCATTCATTTCTATGGAATTAATTTGAAAAAAAGCACTTTTTCAACGTTTTTCAAACATCCGCTGCTCCAGCATGCTTTAACCTAGAGACGTGATTCAAACTCTAAAACGTAGGAAAACCTCTCCTCTGTGGATCTGGCATTCAACTTTTCTGCAAGGTTCTACACTTTCGGATCAGGCCCGGCTCAAACACGATGTGAGTTCTGGGAGAAAATCCGGCTTTTGAATGGGTGTCTATTGCGTTACACACCAGTGGACCTCGTTATGCTCAGAGTGGAGAGAGGTTAAAACAAAAGGTCAAACTTTCTCGCTTAAACTCTGTTTTCAGCCACAAATTTCACTCTACAGACATGATTTTCTCAAAAGTAGTAGGAAAACTTGTCCTGATTCACAGAATGTGTCTACCTAAACGATAGGATTTACGGTTTTTGAATGACAAGCGTCAAACTGAGGACAGGGCAGCCGACAGGCTTCATTGAAACCCATTGTAAACGTGAGAGAAAAGTCACTCGTTTTTAAATCGCTCTAGTGTCGTTATTTTTAAGAGTACAAACAAAAAAATACATAATTTTATTCAGGAGACCCTTCTAGCGCTCACTGTGAAAGAATTTTGTGAATAGCTGCTTCCGTTGTCGAGTTATTTGTCATTGTTTGAGGTCTGGTCTGTGGTAAAACACAGCCCAAAATTCAAGACCTTGTGTGTTTTAGCTCATTGACATGCATTATAAACGGGATAGAAAAGTCACTCGTTTTTAAATCGCTCTAGTGTCGTTATTTTTAAGACTACAAACAAAAAAATACATCATTTTATTCAGGAGACCCTTCAAGCGCTCACTGTGAAAGAATTTTGTGAATAGCTGCTTCCGTTGTCGAGTTATTTGTCATTGTTCGAGGCCTGGTCCTTCATAAAAAAAACAGTAGAAAACTCCAGCCCTTGTGTGTCAGCCTCACCTTAGCCGCCCACTTTATTAGGAACACTTCTGTTCGTACATACAAACTACAAACACTCTTCTTAGAGTTTAGAGTTTATTTTATTTTTAAAAGGGACAGTGCACAAATTAAACATTATCCTTGTGTTAAGGACAGATGTCTGTCCCAGGTTATAGCAGTACATGCTAATTTCTGCCTGTAGTCACTTTGGTCATACTCTTGAATAGGTCTTCTTCATGATGGCTGCTGTCTCGAGCACACACACGATCATTGCATTGAAACATCATTGCGGGTCACACGTTCACGGCCAGCGAACGTGCGTGAGCGAATTGCTTCGCGCACTGCATCCTCTCACAATTTCCCCCGGGGAATTGTCCGGTCTAGTGTTATATTTGTTACTCTTCCTACACAAATTTTGATTTCGAGTAACACAATAACCGTACGTCGCACACAGACAAACAATGTATCAAAACGTGCGGCTCGATCGGACTCGCTATGCTATTACTTTTCTCTACAGAATACGATTTTTTCGCGACGTAGTCGCGACAAAATCGTCCAAAAAAAACCCATTCATTTCTATGGAATTAATTGAAAAAAAAGCACTTTTTCAACATTTTTCAAACATCCGCTGCTCTGGCATGCTTTCACCTAGAGACGCCTCAAGCACACACACAATCATTGCATTGAAACATCATTGCGGGTCAAGCATTCACGGCCGGCGAACATGCGTGACCGAATTGCTTCGCGCACTGCATCCTCTCACAATTTCCCCCGGGGAATTGTCCGGTCTAGTTATTAGGATGCAGTGCTGCAGCACAGCAACCTATGGGCTCCCCTAGGGGAGCCCATAGGTTGCAGTGCAAAGCACTGCAACTATTGTTCTTCTACGTATTTCTTCTTCTTATTATTAGGATGCAGTGCTGCAGCACAGCAACCTATGGGCTCCCCTAGGGGAGCCCATAGGTTGCAGTGCAAAGCACTGCAACTATTGTTCTTCTACGTGTTTCTTCTTCTTCTTATTATTATTATTATACTTATTATTCCTACGCAAATTTTGATTTCGAATAACTGAATAACCGTACGTCGCACACAGACAAGCAATATATCAAAACGTGCGGCTCGATCGGACTCGCTATGCTATTACTTTTCTCTATAGAATACGATTTTTTCGCGACGTAGTCGCGAAAAAATCGCCCCAAAAAACCCCATTCATTTCTATGGAATTAATTGAAAAAAAAGCACTTTTTCAACGTTTTTCAAACATCTGCTGCTCTGGCATGCTTTCACCTAGAGACATGATTCAAACTCTAAAACGTAGGAAAACTTCTCCTCTGTGGATCTGGCATTCAACTTTTCTGCTAGGTTTTACACTTTCGGATCAGGCCCGGTTCAAACGCCATGTGGTTTCTGGGAGAAAATCCGGCTTTTGAATGGGTGTCTATTGCGTTACACACCAGTGAGGGTCGTTAATCTTAGAGTGTAGGCGGCTTCAAAAAAAAGCTCAAACTTTCTCGCTTAAACCGTGTTTTCAGCCACAAATTTCACTCTACAGACATGATTTTCTCAAAAGTAGTAGGAAAACTTGTCCTGATTCACACAATGTGTCTACCTAAACGATAGGATTTACGGTTTTCGAATGACAAGCCTCAAAGTGAGGAGAGCACAGGTGAGCGGCCTCATTGACTCCCAGTATAAACGTTGCTGAAAAGTCACTCGTTTTTAACTCCCTGTAGCGTCCTCATTTTTAACAATACAAACAAAAAAATACATCATTTTATTCAGGAGACCCTTCTAGCGCTCACTGTGAAAGAATTTTGTGAATAGCTGCTTCCGTTGTCGAGTTATTTGTCATTGTTCGAGGCCTGGTCCTTCATAAAAAAAACAGTAGAAAACTCCAGCCCTTGTGTGTCAGCCTCACCTTAGCCGCCCACTTTATTAGGAACACTTCTGTTCGTACATACAAACTACAAACACTCTTCTTAGAGTTTAGAGTTTATTTTATTTTTAAACCGTGTTTTCAGCCACAAATTTCACTCTACAGACATGATTTTCTCAAAAGTAGTAGGAAAACTTGTCCTGATTCACTCAATGTGTCTACCTAAACGATAGGATTTACGGTTTTTGAATGACAAGCCTCAAAGCGAGGAGAGCACAGGTGAGCGGCCTCATTGACTCCCAGTATAAACGTTGCTGAAAAGTCACTCGTTTTTAACTCCCTGTAGCGTCCTCATTTTTAACAATACAAACAAAAAAATACATCATTTTATTCAGGAGACCCTTCTAGCGCTCACTGTGAAAGAATTTTGTGAATAGCTGCTTCCGTTGTCGAGTTATTTGTCATTGTTCGAGGCCTGGTCCATAGCAATTTACAGCAGACACCTGACATAATCTTGTGTGTGTTTCTTAACTCTCCTGTTCAGGCCCATCACCATGCCAATTGGGGCCAGTGACGGGGCAGAGGGAAAAGCTGTCTCAAGAACACACACATCATGCTCAAAATTTCAAACTTAAACTGTTTTCAGCCACAAATTTCACACTACAGACATAATTTTCTCAAAAGTAGTAGTCACACTTGTCCCAAAAAAAACCCATTCATTTCTATGGAATTAATTGGAAAAAAAAGCACTTTTTCAAACATCCACTGCTCTGAGAAACTGAGAGGAGGGCAGCCGACAGGCCTCACCTTAGCCGCCCACTTTATTAGGAACACTTCTGTTCGTACATACAACCTACAAACACTCTTCTTAGAGTTTAGAGTTTATTTTATTTTTAAAAGGGACAGTGCACAAATTAAACATTATCCTTGTGGTAAGGACAGATGTCTGTCCCAGGTTATAGCAGTACATGCTAATTTCCGCCTGTAGTGACTTTGGTTATAGTCTTGAATAGCTCTTCTTCATGACGGCTGCTGTCTCAAGCACACACATAATCATTGCATTGAAACATCATTGCGGGTCACACATTCACGGCCGGTGAACATGCGTGACCGAATTGCTTCGCGCACTGCATCCTCTCACAATTTCCCCCGGGGAATTGTCCGGTCTAGTGTTATATTTGTTACTCTTCCTACACAAATTTTGATTTCGAGTAACACAATAACCGTACGTCGCACACAGACAAACAATGTATCAAAACGTGCGGCTCGATCGGACTCGCTATGCTATTACTTTTCTCTATAGAATACGATTTTTTCGCGACGTAGTCGCGAAAAAATCGTCCAAAAAAACCCCATTCATTTCTATGGAATTAATTGAAAAAAAGCACTTTTTCAACGTTTTTCAAACTTCCGCTGCTCTGGCATGCTTTCACCTAGAGACGTGATTCAAACTCTAAAACGTAGGAAAACTTCTCCTCTGTGGATCTGGCATTCAACTTTTCTGCTAGGTTCTACACTTTCGGATCAGTCCCGGGTCAAACGCCATGTGGTTTCTGGGAGAAAATCCGGCTTTTGAATGGGTGTCTATTGCGTTACACACCAGTGGACCTCGTTAAGGTCAGAGTGGAGAGAGGTTCAAAAAAAAGGTCAAACTTTCTCGCTTAAACTCTGTTTTCAGCCACAAATTTCACTCTACAGACATGATTTTCTCAAAAGTAGTAGGAAAACTTGTCCTGATTCACACAATGTGTCTACCTAAACGATAGGATTCACGGTTTTTGAATGAGAAGCCTCAAAGTGAGGAGAGCACAGGTGAGCGGCCTCATTGACTCCCAGTATAAACGTTGCTGAAAAGTCACTCGTTTTTAACTCCCTGTAGCGTCCTCATTTTTAACAATACAAACAAAAAAATACATCATTTTATTCAGGAGACCCTTCTAGCGCTCACTGTGAAAGAATTTTGTGAATAGAAGCTTTCGTTGTCGAGTTATTTGTGATTGTTCGAGGCCTACTTCTTAGCAAAACACAGCAGAAACCTGACATAATCTTCTGTGTGTCTCTTAACTCTCCTGTTCAGGCCCGTCACCATGCCGATTGGGGCCAGTGACGGGGCAGAGGGGGGCTGCTGTCTCAAGCACACACACAAATCATGCTCAAAATTTCAAACTTAAACTGTTTTCAGCCACAAATTTCACACTACAGACATAATTTTCTCAAAAGTAGTAGTCACACTTGTCCCAAAAAAAACCCATTCATTTCTATGGAATTAATTGGAAAAAAAAGCACTTTTTCAAACATCCGCTGCTCTGAGAAACTGAGAAGAGGGCAGCCGACAGGCCTCACCTTAGCCGCCCACTTTATTAGGAACACTCCCTCAAATTTCACTCTACAGACATGATTTTCTCAAAAGTAGTAGGAAAACTTGTCCTGATTCACACAATGTGTCTATCTAAACGATAGGATTTACGGTTTTTGAATGACAAGCCTCAAAGTGAGGAGAGCACAGGTGAGCGGCCTCATTGACTCCCAGTATAAACGTTGCTGAAAAGTCACTCGTTTTTAACTCCCTGTAGCGTCCTCATTTTTAACAATACAAACAAAAAAATACATCATTTTATTCAGGAGACCCTTCTAGCGCTCACTGTGAAAGAATTTTGTGAATAGCTGCTTCCGTTGTCGAGTTATTTGTCATTGTTCGAGGCCTGGTCCTTCATAAAAAAAACAGTAGAAAACTCCAGCCCTTGTGTGTCAGCCTCACCTTAGCCGCCCACTTTATTAGGAACACTTCTGTTCGTACATACAGACTACAAACACTCTTCTTAGAGTTTAGAGTTTATTTTATTTTTAAAAGGGACAGTGCACAAATTAAACATTATCCTTGTGGTAAGGACAGATGTCTGTCCCAGGTTAAAGCAGTACATGCTAATTTCCGCCTGTAGTCACTTTGTTCATACTGTTGAATAGCTCTTCTTCATGATGGCTGCTGTCTCAAGCACACACACAATCATTGCATTGAAACGTCATTGCAGGTCACACGTTCACGGCCAGCGAACATGCGTGACCGAATTGCTTCGCGCACTGCATCCTCTCACAATTTCCCCCGGGGAATTGTCCGGTCTAGTTATTATTATTATTCCTACGCAAATTTTGATTTCGAATACCTCAATAACCGTACGTCGCACACAGACAAACAATACATCAAAACGTGCGGCTCGATCGGACTCGCTATGCTATTACTTTTCTCTACAGTTTACGATTTTTTCGCGACGTAGTCGCGAAAAAATCGCCCCAAAAAACCCCATTCATTTCTATGGAATTAATTGAAAAAAAAGCACTTTTTCAACGTTTTTCAAACATCCGCTGCTCTGGCATGCTTTCACCTAGAGACATGATTCAAACTCTAAAACGTAGGAAAACTTCTCCTCTGTGGATCTGGCATTCAACTTTTCTGCTAGGTTTTACACTTTCGGATCAGGCCCGGTTCAAACGCCATGTGGTTTCTGGGAGAAAATCCGGCTTTTGAATGGGTGTCTATTGCGTTACACACCAGTGAGGGTCGTTAACTTAGAGTGTAGGCGGCTTCAAAAAAAAGCTCAAACTTTCTCGCTTAAACCGTGTTTTCATCCACAAATTTCACTCTACAGACATGATTTTCTCAAAAGTAGTAGGAAAACTTGTCCTGATTCACACAATGTGTCTACCTAAACGGTAGGATTTACGGTTTTTGAATGACAAGCCTCAAAGTGAGGAGAGCACAGGTGAGCGGCCTCATTGACTCCCATTATAAACGTTGCTGAAAAGTCACTCGTTTTTAACTCCCTGTAGCGTCCTCATTTTTAACAATACAAACAAAAAAATACATCATTTTATTCAGGAGACCCTTCTAGCGCTCACTGTGAAAGAATTTTGTGAATAGCTGCTTTCGTTGTCGAGTTATTTGTCATTGTTCGAGGCCTGGTCCATAGCAATTTACAGCAGACACCTGATAAAATCTTGTGTGTGTTTCATAACCTGCTCAGGCCTGTCACCATGCTTACTGGCTTCAGTAAGCGAGCACAGAGGGGAGGGGCCGGCTGTCTCAAGCACACAAATCATGGCATTGTAGCTTCATAGCAGGTCACACAACCGTACGTCGCACACAGACAAACAATATATCAAAACGTGCGGATCGATCGGACTCGCTATGCTATTAGTTTTCTCTATAGAATACGATTTTTTCGCGACGTAGTCGCGAAAAAATCGCCCCAAAAAACCCCATTCATTTCTATGGAATTAATTGGAAAAAAAGCACTTTTTCAACGTTTTTCAAACATCCGCTGCTCTGGCATGCTTTCACCTAGAGACATGATTCAAACTCTAAAACGTAGGAAACCTTCTCCTCTGTGGATCTGGCATTCAACTTTTCTGCTAGGTTTTACACTTTCGGATCAGGCCCGGTTCAAACGCCATGTGGTTTCTGGGAGAAAATCCGGCTTTTGAATGGGTGTCTATTGCGTTACACACCAGTGAGGGTCGTTACGCTTAGAGTGTAGGCGGCTTCAAAAAAAAGCTCAAACTTTCTCGCTTAAACCGTGTTTTCCGCCACAAATTTCACTCTACAGACATGATTTTCTCAAAAGTAGTAGGAAAACTTGTCCTGATTCACACAATGTGTCTACCTAAACGATAGGATTTACGGTTTTTGAATTACAAGCCTCAAAGTGAGGAGAGCACAGGTGAGCGGCCTCATTGACTCCCAGTATAAACGTTGCTGAAAAGTCACTCGTTTTTAACTCCCTGTAGCGTCCTCATTTTTAACAATACAAACAAAAAAATACATCATTTTATTCAGGAGACCCTTCTAGCGCTCACTGTGAAAGAATTTTGTGAATAGCTGCTTCCGTTGTCGAGTTATTTGTCATTGTTCGAGGCCTGGTCCTTCATAAAAAAACAGTAGAAAACTCCAGCCCTTGTGTGTCAGCCTCACCTTAGCCGCCCACTTTATTAGGAACACTTCTGTTCGTACATACAAACTACAAACACTCTTCTTAGAGTTTAGAGTTTATTTTATTTTTAAAAGGGACAGTGCACAAATTAAACATTATCCTTGTGTTAAGGACAGATGTCTGTCCCAGGTTATAGCAGTACATGCAAACAAACAGTACATTACTTTTCTCTATAGAATACGATTTTTTCGCGACGTAGTCGTGAAAAAATCGCCCCAAAAAACCCCATTCATTTCTATGGAATTAATTGAAAAAAAAGCACTTTTTCAACGTTTTTCAAACATCCGTTGCTCTGGCATGCTTTCACCTAGAGACATGATTCAAACTCTAAAACGTAGGAAAACTTCTCCTCTGTGGATCTGGCATTCAACTTTTCTGCTAGGTTTTACACTTTCGGATCAGGCCCGGTTCAAACGCCATGTGGTTTCTGGGAGAAAATCCGGCTTTTGAATGGGTGTCTATTGCGTTACACACCAGTGAGGGTCGTTACGCTTAGAGTGTAGGCGGCTTCAAAAAAAAGCTCAAACTTTCTCGCTTAAACCGTGTTTTCAGCCACAAATTTCACTCTACAGACATGATTTTCTCAAAAGTAGTAGGAAAACTTGTCCTGATTCACACAATGTGTCTACCTAAACGATAGGATTTACGGTTTTTGAATGACAAGCCTCAAAGTGAGGAGAGCACAGGTGAGCGGCCTCATTGACTCCCAGTATAAACGTTGCTGAAAAGTCACTCGTTTTTAACTCCCTGTAGCGTCCTCATTTTTAACAATACAAACAAAAAAATACATCATTTTATTCAGGAGACCCTTCTAGCGCTCACTGTGAAAGAATTTTGTGAATAGCTGCTTCCGTTGTCGAGTTATTTGTCATTGTTCGAGGCCTGGTCCTTCATAAAAAAAACAGTAGAAAACTCCAGCCCTTGTGTGTCAGCCTCACCTTAGCCGCCCACTTTATTAGGAACACTTCTGTTCGTACATTCAAACTACAAACACTCTTCTTAGAGTTTAGAGTTTATTTTATTTTTAAAAGGGACAGTGCACAAATTAAACATTATCCTTGTGTTAAGGACAGATGTCTGTCCCAGGTTATAGCAGTACATGCTAATTTCCGCCTGTAGGCACTTTGTTCATACTCTTGAATAGGTCTTCTTCATGACGGCTGCTGTCTCGAGCACACACACAATCATTGCATTGAAACATCATTGCGGGTCACACATTCACGGCCAGCAAACATGCGTGACCGAATTGCTTCACGCACTGCATCCTCTCACAATTTCCCCCGGGGAATTGTCCGGTCTAGTGTTATATTTGTTACTCTTCCTACACAAATTTCGATTTCGATTAACTCAATAACCGTACGTCGCACACAGACAAACAATATATCAAAACGTGCGGCTCGATCGGACTCGCTATGCTATTACTTTTCTCTATAGAAAACGATTTTTTCGCGACGTAGTCGCGAAAAAATCACCCCAAAAAACCCCATTCATTTCTATGGAATTAACTGAAAAAAAGCACTTTTTCAACGTTTTTCAAACGTCCGCTGCTCTGGCATGCTTTAACCTAGAGACGTGATTCAAACTCTAAAACGTAGGAAAACTTCTCCTCTGTGGATCTGGCATTCAACTTTCCTGCTAGGTTCTACACTTTTGGATCAGTCCCTGCTCAAACGCCATGTGGGTTCCGGGAGAAAATCCGGCTTTTGAATGGGTGTCTATTGCGTTACACACCAGTGAAGGTCGTTAAGCTTAGAGTGTAGACAGCTTGGAATAAAAGCTCAAACTTTCTCGCTTAAACTGTGTTTTCATCCACAAATTTCACTCTACAGACATGATTTTCTCAAAAGTAGTAGGAAAACTTGTCCTGATTCACACAGTGTGTCTATCTAAATGATAGGATTTTCAATTTTTGAATGAGAAGCCTCAAACTGAGAAGAGGGCAGCCAAATGGCCTCACCTTAGCCGCCCACTTTATTAGGAACACTTCTGTTCGTACATACAAACTACAACCACTCTTCTTAAAGTTTATTCTATTTTTAAAAGGGACAGTGCACAAATTAAACATTATCCTTGTGGTAAGGACAGATGTCTGTCCCAGGTTATAGCAGTACATGCTAATTTCCGCCTGTAGTCACTTTGGTTATACTGTTGAATAGCTCTTCTTCATGACGGCTGCTGTCTCAAGCACACACACACAATCATTGCATTGAAACATCATTGCGGGTCACACGTTCACGGCCAGCGAACATGCGTGACCGAATTGCTTCGCGCACTGCATCCTCTCACAATTTCCCCCGGGGAATTGTCCGGTCTAGTGTTATATTTGTTACTCTTCCTACACAAATTTTGATTTCGAGTAACACAATAACCGTACGTCGCACACAGACAAACAATGTATCAAAAAGTGCGGCTCGATCGGACTCGCTATGCTATTACTTTTCTCTATAGAATACGATTTTTTCGCGACGTAGTCGCGAAAAAATCGCCCCAAAAAACCCCATTCATTTCTATGGAATTAATTGAAAAAAAAGCACTTTTTCAATGTTTTTCAAACATCCACTGCTCTGGCATGCTTTCACCTAGAGACATGATTCAAACTCTAAAACGTAGGAAAACTTCTCCTCTGTGGATCTGGCATTCAACTTTTCTGCTAGGTTTTACACTTTCGGATCAGTCCCGGGTCAAACGCCATGTGGTTTCTGGGAGAAAATCCGGCTTTTGAATGGGTGTCTATTGCGTTACACACCAGTGGACCTCGTTAAGGTCAGAGTGGAGAGAGGTTCAAAAAAAAGGTCAAACTTTCTCGCTTAAACTCTGTTTTCATCCACAAATTTCACTCTACAGACATGATTTTCTCAAAAGTAGTAGGAAAACTTGTCCTGATTCACACAATGTGTCTACCTAAACGATAGGATTTACGGTTTTTGAATGACAAGCCTCAAAGTGAGGAGAGCACAGGTGAGCGGCCTCATTGACTCCCAGTATAAACGTTGCTGAAAAGTCACTCGTTTTTAACTCCCTGTAGCGTCCTCATTTTTAACAATACAAACAAAAAAATACATCATTTTATTCAGGAGACCCTTCTAGCGCTCACTGTGAAAGAATTTTGTGAATAGCTGCTTCCGTTGTCGAGTTATTTGTCATTGTTCGAGGCCTGGTCCTTCATAAAAAAAACAGTAGAAAACTCCAGCCCTTGTGTGTCAGCCTCACCTTAGCCGCCCACTTTATTAGGAACACTTCTGTTCGTTCATACAAACTACAAACACTCTTCTTAGAGTTTAGAGTTTATTTTATTTTTAAAAGGGACAGTGCACAAATTAAACATTATCCTTGTAGGAAAACTTGTCCTGATTCACTCAATGTGTCTACCTAAACGATAGGATTTACGGTTTTTCAATGACAAGCGTCAAACTGAGGACAGGGCAGCTGACAGGCTTCATTGAAACCCATTGTAAACATGAGAGAAAAGTCACTCGTTTTTAAATCACTCTATTGTCGTTATTTTTAAGAGTACAAACAAAAAAATACATCATTTTATTCAGGAGACCCTTCTAGCGCTCACTGTGAAAGAATTTTGTGAATAGAAGCTTTCGTTGTCGAGTTATTTGTGATTGTTCGAGGCCTACTTCTTAGCAAAACACAGCAGAAACCTGACATAATCTTGTGTGTGTCTCTTAACTCTCCTGTTCAGGCCCGTCACCATGCCGATTGGGGCCAGTGACGGGGCAGAGGGAAAAGCTGTCTCAAGCACACACACATCATGCTCAAAATTTCAAACTTAAACTGTTTTCAGCCACAAATTTCACACTACAGACATAATTTTCTCAAAAGTAGTAGTCACACTTGTCCCAAAAAAACCCCATTCATTTCTATGGAATTAATTGGAAAAAAAAAGCACTTTTTCAAACATCCGCTGCTCTGAGAAACTGAGAAGAGATCAGCTGACAGGCCTCACCTTAGCCGCCCACTTTATTAGGAACACTTCTGTTCGTACATACAAACTACAAACACTCTTCTTAGAGTTTATTTTATTTTTAAAAGGGACAGTGCACAAATTAAACATTATCCTTGTGGTAAGGACAGATGTCTGTCCCAGGTTAAAGCAGTACATGCTAATTTCCGCCTGTAGTCACTTTGTTCATACTGTTGAATAGCTCTTCTTCATGATGGCTGCTGTCTCAAGCACACACACAATCATTGCATTGAAACGTCATTGCAGGTCACACGTTCACGGCCAGCGAACATGCGTGACCGAATTGCTTCGCGCACTGCATCCTCTCACAATTTCCCCCGGGGAATTGTCCGGTCTAGTTATTATTATTATTCCTACGCAAATTTTGATTTCGAATACCTCAATAACCGTACGTCGCACACAGACAAACAATACATCAAAACGTGCGGCTCGATCGGACTCGCTATGCTATTACTTTTCTCTACAGTTTACGATTTTTTCGCGACGTAGTCGCGAAAAAATCGCCCCAAAAAACCCCATTCATTTCTATGGAATTAATTGAAAAAAAAGCACTTTTTCAACGTTTTTCAAACATCCGCTGCTCTGGCATGCTTTCACCTAGAGACATGATTCAAACTCTAAAACGTAGGAAAACTTCTCCTCTGTGGATCTGGCATTCAACTTTTCTGCTAGGTTTTACACTTTCGGATCAGGCCCGGTTCAAACGCCATGTGGTTTCTGGGAGAAAATCCGGCTTTTGAATGGGTGTCTATTGCGTTACACACCAGTGAGGGTCGTTAACTTAGAGTGTAGGCGGCTTCAAAAAAAAGCTCAAACTTTCTCGCTTAAACCGTGTTTTCATCCACAAATTTCACTCTACAGACATGATTTTCTCAAAAGTAGTAGGAAAACTTGTCCTGATTCACACAATGTGTCTACCTAAACGGTAGGATTTACGGTTTTTGAATGACAAGCCTCAAAGTGAGGAGAGCACAGGTGAGCGGCCTCATTGACTCCCATTATAAACGTTGCTGAAAAGTCACTCGTTTTTAACTCCCTGTAGCGTCCTCATTTTTAACAATACAAACAAAAAAATACATCATTTTATTCAGGAGACCCTTCTAGCGCTCACTGTGAAAGAATTTTGTGAATAGCTGCTTTCGTTGTCGAGTTATTTGTCATTGTTCGAGGCCTGGTCCATAGCAATTTACAGCAGACACCTGATAAAATCTTGTGTGTGTTTCATAACCTGCTCAGGCCTGTCACCATGCTTACTGGCTTCAGTAAGCGAGCACAGAGGGGAGGGGCCGGCTGTCTCAAGCACACAAATCATGGCATTGTAGCTTCATAGCAGGTCACACAACCGTACGTCGCACACAGACAAACAATATATCAAAACGTGCGGATCGATCGGACTCGCTATGCTATTAGTTTTCTCTATAGAATACGATTTTTTCGCGACGTAGTCGCGAAAAAATCGCCCCAAAAAACCCCATTCATTTCTATGGAATTAATTGGAAAAAAAGCACTTTTTCAACGTTTTTCAAACATCCGCTGCTCTGGCATGCTTTCACCTAGAGACATGATTCAAACTCTAAAACGTAGGAAACCTTCTCCTCTGTGGATCTGGCATTCAACTTTTCTGCTAGGTTTTACACTTTCGGATCAGGCCCGGTTCAAACGCCATGTGGTTTCTGGGAGAAAATCCGGCTTTTGAATGGGTGTCTATTGCGTTACACACCAGTGAGGGTCGTTACGCTTAGAGTGTAGGCGGCTTCAAAAAAAAGCTCAAACTTTCTCGCTTAAACCGTGTTTTCCGCCACAAATTTCACTCTACAGACATGATTTTCTCAAAAGTAGTAGGAAAACTTGTCCTGATTCACACAATGTGTCTACCTAAACGATAGGATTTACGGTTTTTGAATTACAAGCCTCAAAGTGAGGAGAGCACAGGTGAGCGGCCTCATTGACTCCCAGTATAAACGTTGCTGAAAAGTCACTCGTTTTTAACTCCCTGTAGCGTCCTCATTTTTAACAATACAAACAAAAAAATACATCATTTTATTCAGGAGACCCTTCTAGCGCTCACTGTGAAAGAATTTTGTGAATAGCTGCTTCCGTTGTCGAGTTATTTGTCATTGTTCGAGGCCTGGTCCTTCATAAAAAAACAGTAGAAAACTCCAGCCCTTGTGTGTCAGCCTCACCTTAGCCGCCCACTTTATTAGGAACACTTCTGTTCGTACATACAAACTACAAACACTCTTCTTAGAGTTTAGAGTTTATTTTATTTTTAAAAGGGACAGTGCACAAATTAAACATTATCCTTGTGTTAAGGACAGATGTCTGTCCCAGGTTATAGCAGTACATGCAAACAAACAGTACATTACTTTTCTCTATAGAATACGATTTTTTCGCGACGTAGTCGTGAAAAAATCGCCCCAAAAAACCCCATTCATTTCTATGGAATTAATTGAAAAAAAAGCACTTTTTCAACGTTTTTCAAACATCCGTTGCTCTGGCATGCTTTCACCTAGAGACATGATTCAAACTCTAAAACGTAGGAAAACTTCTCCTCTGTGGATCTGGCATTCAACTTTTCTGCTAGGTTTTACACTTTCGGATCAGGCCCGGTTCAAACGCCATGTGGTTTCTGGGAGAAAATCCGGCTTTTGAATGGGTGTCTATTGCGTTACACACCAGTGAGGGTCGTTACGCTTAGAGTGTAGGCGGCTTCAAAAAAAAGCTCAAACTTTCTCGCTTAAACCGTGTTTTCAGCCACAAATTTCACTCTACAGACATGATTTTCTCAAAAGTAGTAGGAAAACTTGTCCTGATTCACACAATGTGTCTACCTAAACGATAGGATTTACGGTTTTTGAATGACAAGCCTCAAAGTGAGGAGAGCACAGGTGAGCGGCCTCATTGACTCCCAGTATAAACGTTGCTGAAAAGTCACTCGTTTTTAACTCCCTGTAGCGTCCTCATTTTTAACAATACAAACAAAAAAATACATCATTTTATTCAGGAGACCCTTCTAGCGCTCACTGTGAAAGAATTTTGTGAATAGCTGCTTCCGTTGTCGAGTTATTTGTCATTGTTCGAGGCCTGGTCCTTCATAAAAAAAACAGTAGAAAACTCCAGCCCTTGTGTGTCAGCCTCACCTTAGCCGCCCACTTTATTAGGAACACTTCTGTTCGTACATTCAAACTACAAACACTCTTCTTAGAGTTTAGAGTTTATTTTATTTTTAAAAGGGACAGTGCACAAATTAAACATTATCCTTGTGTTAAGGACAGATGTCTGTCCCAGGTTATAGCAGTACATGCTAATTTCCGCCTGTAGGCACTTTGTTCATACTCTTGAATAGGTCTTCTTCATGACGGCTGCTGTCTCGAGCACACACACAATCATTGCATTGAAACATCATTGCGGGTCACACATTCACGGCCAGCAAACATGCGTGACCGAATTGCTTCACGCACTGCATCCTCTCACAATTTCCCCCGGGGAATTGTCCGGTCTAGTTAGGATGCAGTGCTGCAGCACAGCAACCTATGGGCTCCCCTAGGGGAGCCCATAGGTTGCAGTGCAAAGCACTGCAACTATTGTTCTTCTACGTGTTTCTTCTTATTATTAGGATGCAGTGCTGCAGCACAGCAACCTATGGGCTCCCCTAGGGGAGCCCATAGGTTGCAGTGCAAAGCACTGCAACTATTGTTCTTCTACGTATTTCTTCTTCTTCTTCTTATTATTATTATTCCTACGCAAATTTTGATTTCGAATACCTCAATAACCGTACGTCGCACACAGACAAACAATACATCAAAATGTGCGGCTCGATCGGATTCGCTATGCTATTACTTTTCTCTACAGTTTACGATTTTTTCGCGACGTAGTCGCGAAAAAATCGCCCCAAAAAACCCCATTCATTTCTATGGAATTAATTGAAAAAAAATCACTTTTTCAACGTTTTTCAAACATCCGCTGCTCTGGCATGCTTTCACCTAGAGACATGATTCAAACTCTAAAACGTAGGAAAACTTCTCCTCTGTGGATCTGGCATTCAACTTTTCTGCTAGGTTTTACACTTTCGGATCAGGCCCGGTTCAAACGCCATGTGGTTTCTGGGAGAAAATCCGGCTTTTGAATGGGTGTCTATTGCGTTACACACCAGTGAGGGTCATTAAAATTAGAGTGCAGACAGTTTGAAATAAAAGCTCAAACTTTCTCGCTTAAACCGTGTTTTCAGCCACAAATTTCACTCTACAGACATGATTTTCTCAAAAGTAGTAGGAAAACTTGTCCTGATTCACACAATGTGTCAACCTAAACGATAGGATTTACGGTTTTTGAATGACAAGCCTCAAAGTGAGGAGAGCACAGGTGAGCGGCCTCATTGACTCCCAGTATAAACGTTGCTGAAAAGTCACTCGTTTTTAACTCCCTGTAGCGTCCTCATTTTTAACAATACAAACAAAAAAATACATCATTTTATTCAGGAGACCCTTCTAGCGCTCACTGTGAAAGAATTTTGTGAATAGCTGCTTCCGTTGTCGAGTTATTTGTCATTGTTCGAGGCCTGGTCCTTCATAAAAAAAACAGTAGAAAACTCCAGCCCTTGTGTGTCAGCCTCACCTTAGCCGCCCACTTTATTAGGAACACTTCTGTTCGTACATACAAACTACAAACACTCTTCTTAGAGTTTAGATTTTATTTTATTTTTAAAAGGGACAGTGCACAAATTAAACATTATCCTTGTAGGAAAACTTGTCCTGATTCACACAATGTGTCTACCTAAACGATAGGATTTACGGTTTTTGAATGACAAGCGTCAAACTGAGGACAGGGCAGCTGACAGGCTTCATTGAAACCCATTGTAAACATGAGAGAAAAGTCACTCGTTTTTAAATCGCTCTATTGTCGTTATTTTTAAGAGTACAAACAAAAAAATACATCATTTTATTCAGGAGACCCTTCTAGCGCTCACTGTGAAAGAATTTTCTGAATAGAAGCTTTCGTTGTCGAGTTATTTGTGATTGTTCGAGGCCTACTTCTTAGCAAAACACAGCAGAAACCTGACATAATCTTGTGTGTGTCTCTTAACTCTCCTGTTCAGGCCCGTCACCATGCCGATTGGGGCCAGTGACGGGGCAGAGGGAAAAGCTGTCTCAAGCACACACACATCATGCTCAAAATTTCAAACTTAAACTGTTTTCAGCCACAAATTTCACACTACAGACATAATTTTCTCAAAAGTAGTAGTCACACTTGTCCCAAAAAAAACCCATTCATTTCTATGGAATTAATTGGAAAAAAAAAGCACTTTTTCAAACATCCGCTGCTCTGAGAAACTGAGAAGAGATCAGCCGACAGGCCTCACCTTAGCCGCCCACTTTATTAGGAACACTTCTGTTCGTACATACAAACTACAAACACTCTTCTTAGAGTTTATTTTATTTTTAAAAGGGACAGTGCACAAATTAAACATTATCCTTGTGGTAAGGACAGATGTCTGTCCCAGGTTAAAGCAGTACATGCTAATTTCCGCCTGTAGTCACTTTGTTCATACTGTTGAATAGCTCTTCTTCATGATGGCTGCTGTCTCAAGCACACACACAATCATTGCATTGAAACGTCATTGCAGGTCACACGTTCACGGCCAGCGAACATGCGTGACCGAATTGCTTCGCGCACTGCATCCTCTCACAATTTCCCCCGGGGAATTGTCCGGTCTAGTTATTATTTTTATTATTTTTATTATTCCTACGCAAATTTTGATTTCGAATAACTCAATAACCGTACGTTGCACACAGACAAACAATACATCAAAACGTGCGGCTCGATCGGACTCGCTATGCTATTACTTTTCTCTATAGATTGCGATTTTTTCGCGACGTAGTCGCGAAAAAATCGCCCAAAATAACCCCATTCATTTCTATGGAATTAATTGAAAAAAAAGCACTTTTTCAACGTTTTTCAAACATCCGCTGCTCTGGCATGCTTTCACCTAGAGACGTGATTCAAACTCTAAAACGTAGGAAAACTTCTCCTCTGTGGATCTGGCATTAAACTTTTCTGCTAGGTTCTACACTTTCGGATCAGTCCCGGCTCAACCGCCATGTGGTTTCTGGGAGAAAATCCGGCTTTTGAATGGGTGTCTATTGCGTTACACACCAGTGAAGGTCGTTATCTTAGAGTGTAGACAGTTTGAAAAAAAAGGTCAAACTTTCTCGCTTAAACTCTGTTTTCAGCCACAAATTTCACTCTACAGACATGATTTTCTCAAAAGTAGTAGGAAAACTTGTCCTGATTCACACAATGTGTCTACCTAAACGATAGGATTTACGGTTTTTGAATGACAAGCCTCAAAGTGAGGAGAGCACAGGTGAGCGGCCTCATTGACTCCCATTGTAAACGTTGCTGAAAAGTCACTCGTTTTTAACTCCCTGTAGCGTCCTCATTTTTAACAATACAAACAAAAAAATACATCATTTTATTCAGGAGACCCTTCTAGCGCTCACTGTGAAAGAATTTTGTGAATAGCTGCTTTCGTTGTCGAGTTATTTGTCATTGTTTGAGGTCTGGTCCGTAGTAAAAAACAGCACAAAATTCAAGACCTTGTGTGTGTTAGCTCATTGACATGCATTATAAACGGGATAGAAAAGTCACTCGTTTTTAACTCCCTGTAGCGTCCTCATTTTTAACAATACAAACAAAAAAATACATCATTTTATTCAGGAGACCCTTCTAGCGCTCACTGTGAAAGAATTTTGTGAATAGCTGCTTCCGTTGTCGAGTTATTTGTCATTGTTCGAGGCCTGGTCCTTCATAAAAAAAACAGTAGAAAACTCCAGCCCTTGTGTGTCAGCCTCACCTTAGCCGCCCATTTTATTAGGAACACTTCTGTTCGTACATACAAACTACAAACACTCTTCTTAGAGTTTAGAGTTTATTTTATTTTTAAACCGTGTTTTCAGCCACAAATTTCACTCTACAGACATGATTTTCTCAAAAGTAGTAGGAAAACTTGTCCTGATTCACACAATGTGTCTACCTAAACGATAGGATTTACGGTTTTTGAATGACAAGCCTCAAAGTGAGGAGAGCACAGGTGAGCGGCCTCATTGACTCCCAGTATAAACGTTGCTGAAAAGTCACTCGTTTTTAACTCCCTGTAGCGTCCTCATTTTTAACAATACAAACAAAAAAATACATCATTTTATTCAGGAAACCCTTCTAGCGCTCACTGTGAAAGAATTTTGTGAATAGCTGCTTCCGTTGTCGAGTTATTTGTCATTGTTCGAGGCCTGGTCCTTCATAAAAAAACCAGTAGAAAACTCCAGCCCTTGTGTGTCAGCCTCACCTTAGCCGCCCACTTTATTAGGAACACTTCTGTTCGTACATACAAACTACAAACACTCTTCTTAGAGTTTAGAGTTTATTTTATTTTTAAAAGGGACAGTGCACAAATTAAACATTATCCTTGTGTTAAGGACAGATGTCTGTCCCAGGTTATAGCAGTACATGCTAATTTCCGCCTGTAGTCACTTTGGTCATACTCTTGAATAGGTCTTCTTCATGATGGCTGCTGTCTCGAGCACACACACGATCATTGCATTGAAACATCATTGCGGGTCACACATTCACGGCCAGCGAACATGCGTGAGCGAATTGCTTCGCGCACTGCATCCTCTCACAATTTCCCCCGGGGAATTGTCCGGTCTAGTTAGGATGCAGTGCTGCAGCACAGCAACCTATGGGCTCCCCTAGGGGAGCCCATAGGTTGCAGTGCAAAGCACTGCAACTATTGTTCTTCTACGTATTTCTTCTTCTTCTTATTATTCCTACGCAAATTTTGATTTCGAATAACTCAATAACCGTACGTCGCACACAGACAAACAATATATCAAAACGTGCGGCTCGATCGGACTCGCTATGCTATTACTTTTCTCTATAGAATACGATTTTTTCGCGACGTAGTCGCGAAAAAATCGCCCCAAAAAACCCCATTCATTTCTATGGAATTAATTGAAAAAAAAGCACTTTTTCAATGTTTTTCAAACATCCACTGCTCTGGCATGCTTTCACCTAGAGACATGATTCAAACTCTAAAACGTAGGAAAACTTCTCCTCTGTGGATCTGGCATTCAACTTTTCTGCTAGGTTTTACACTTTCGGATCAGGCCCGGTTCAAACGCCATGTGGTTTCTGGGAGAAAATCCGGCTTTTGAATGGGTGTCTATTGCGTTACACACCAGTGAGGGTCGTTAAACTTAGAGTGTAGGCGGCTTCAAAAAAAAGGTCAAACTTTCTCGCTTAAACTCCGTTTTCAGCCACAAATTTCACTCTACAGACATTATTTTCTCAAAAGTAGTAGGAAAACTTGTCCTGATTCACACAATGTGTCTACCTAAACGGTAGGATTTACGGTTTTTGAATGACAAGCCTCAAAGTGAGGAGAGCACAGGTGAGCAGCCTCATTGACTCCCAGTATAAATGTTGCTGAAAAGTCACTCGTTTTTAACTCCCTGTAGCGTCCTCATTTTTAACAATACAAACCAAAAAATACATCATTTTATTCAGGAGACCCTTCTAGCGCTCACTGTGAAAGAATTTTGTGAATAGCTGCTTCCGTTGTCGAGTTATTTGTCATTGTTCGAGGCCTGGTCCTTCATAAAAAAACAGTAGAAAACTCCAGCCCTTGATGTGTCAGCCTCACCTTAGCCGCCCACTTTATTAGGAACACTTCTGTTCGTACATACAAACTACAAACACTCTTCTTAGAGTATAGAGTTTATTTTATTTTTAAGAGGGACAGTGCACAAATTAAACATTATCCTTGTGTTAAGGACAGATGTCTGTCCCAGGTTATAGCAGTACATGCAAACAAACAGTACATTACTTTTCTCTATAGAATACGATTTTTTCGCGACGTAGTCGTGAAAAAATCGCCCCAAAAAACCCCATTCATTTCTATGGAATTAATTGAAAAAAAAGCACTTTTTCAACGTTTTTCAAACATCCGTTGCTCTGGCATGCTTTCACCTAGAGACATGATTCAAACTCTAAAACGTAGGAAAACTTCTCCTCTGTGGATCTGGCATTCAACTTTTCTGCTAGGTTTTACACTTTCGGATCAGTCCCGGTTCAAACGCCATGTGGTTTCTGGGAGAAAATCCGGCTTTTGAATGGGTGTCTATTGCGTTACACACCAGTGAGGGTCTTTAAGCTTAGAGTGTAGGCGGCTTCAAAAAAAAGCTCAAACTTTCTCGCTTAAACCGTGTTTTCCGCCACAAATTTCACTCTACAGACATGATTTTCTCAAAAGTAGTAGGAAAACTTGTCCTGATTCACACAATGTGTCTACCTAAACGATAGGATTTACGGTTTTTGAATGACAAGCCTCAAAGTGAGGAGAGCACAGGTGAGCGGCCTCATTGACTCCCAGTATAAACGTTGCTGAAAAGTCACTCGTTTTTAACTCCCTGTAGCGTCCTCATTTTTAACAATACAAACAAAAAAATACATCATTTTATTCAGGAAACCCATCTAGCGCTCACTGTGAAAGAATTTTGTGAATAGCTGCTTCCGTTGTCGAGTTATTTGTCATTGTTCGAGGCCTGGTCCTTCATAAAAAAAACAGTAGAAAACTCCAGCCCTTGTGTGTCAGCCTCACCTTAGCCGCCCACTTTATTAGGAACACTTCTGTTCGTACATACAAACTACAAACACTCTTCTTAGAGTTTAGAGTTTATTTTATTTTTAAAAGGGACAGTGCACAAATTAAACATTATCCTTGTAGGAAAACTTGTCCTGATTCACACAATGTGTCTACCTAAACGATAGGATTTACTGTTTTTGAATGACAAGCGTCAAACTGAGGACAGGGCAGCTGACAGGCTTCATTGAAACCCATTGTAAACATGAGAGAAAAGTCACTCGTTTTTAAATCGCTCTATTGTCGTTATTTTTAAGAGTACAAACAAAAAAATACATCATTTTATTCAGGAGACCCTTCTAGCGCTCACTGTGAAAGAATTTTGTGAATAGCTGCTTCCGTTGTCGAGTTATTTGTCATTGTTCGAGGCCTGGTCCTTCATAAAAAAAACAGTAGAAAACTCCAGCCCTTGTGTGTCAGCCTCACCTTAGCCGCCCACTTTATTAGGAACACTTCTGTTCGTACATACAAACTACAAACACTCTTCTTAGAGTTTAGAGTTTATTTTATTTTTAAAAGGGACAGTGCACAAATTAAACATTACCCTTGTGTTAAGGACAGATGTCTGTCCCAGGTTATAGCAGTACATGCTAATTTCCGCCTGTAGTCACTTTGGTCATACTCTTGAATAGGTCTTCTTCATGATGGCTGCTGTCTCGAGCACACACACGATCATTGCATTGAAACATCATTGCGGGTCACGCGTTCACGGCCAGCGAACATGCGTGAGCGAATTGCTTCGCGCACTGCATCCTCTCACAATTTCCCCCGGGGAATTGTCCGGTCTAGTGTTATATTTGTTACTCTTCCTACACAAATTTTGATTTCGAGTAACACAATAACCGTATGTCGCACACAGACAAACAATGTATCAAAACGTGCGGCTCGATCGGACTCGCTATGCTATTACTTTTCTCTATAGAATACGATTTTTTCGCGACGTAGTCGCGAAAAAATCGTCCAAAAAAACCCCATTCATTTCTATGGAATTAATTGAAAAAAAGCACGTTTTCAATGTTTTTCAAACATCCACTGCTCTGGCATGCTTTCACCTAGAGACATGATTCAAACTCTAAAACGTAGGAAAACTTCTCCTCTGTGGATCTGGCATTCAACTTTTCTGCTAGGTTTTACACTTTCGGATCAGGCCCGGTTCAAACGCCATGTGGTTTCTGGGAGAAAATCCGGCTTTTGAATGGGTGTCTATTGCGTTACACACCAGTGAGGGTCGTTAAGCTTAGAGTGTAGGCGGCTTCAAAAAAAAGCTCAAACTTTCTCGCTTAAACCGTGTTTTCAGCCACAAATTTCACTCTACAGACATGATTTTCTCAAAAGTAGTAGGAAAACTTGTCCTGATTCACACAATGTGTCTACCTAAATGATAGGATTTACGGTTTTTGAATGACAAGCCTCAAAGTGAGGAGAGCACAGGTGAGCGGCCTCATTGACTCCCAGTATAAACGTTGCTGAAAAGTCACTCGTTTTTAACTCCCTGTAGCGTCCTCATTTTTAACAATACAAACAAAAAAATACATCATTTTATTCAGGAGACCCTTCTAGCGCTCACTGTGAAAGAATTTTGTGAATAGCTGCTTCCGTTGTCGAGTTATTTGTCATTGTTCGAGGCCTGGTCCTTCATAAAAAAAACAGTAGAAAACTCCAGCCCTTGTGTGTCAGCCTCACCTTAGCCGCCCACTTTATTAGGAACACTTCTGTTCGTACATACAAACTACAAACACTCTTCTTAGAGTTTAGAGTTTATTTTATTTTTAAAAGGGACAGTGCACAAATTAAACATTATCCTTGTGGTAAGGACAGATGTCTGTCCCAGGTTATAGCAGTACATGCTAATTTCCGCCTGTAGTCACTTTGGTCATACTCTTGAATAGGTCTTCTTCATGACGGCTGCTGTCTCGAGCACACACACGATCATTGCATTGAAACATCATTGCGGGTCACACATTCACGGCCAGCGAACATGCGTGAGCGAATTGCTTCGCGCACTGCATCCTCTCACAATTTCCCCCGGGGAATTGTCCGGTCTAGTGTTATATTTGTTACTCTTCCTACACAAATTTCGATTTCGAGTAACTCAATAACCGTACGTCGCACACAGCCAAACAATATATCAAAACGTGCGGCTCGATCGGACTCGCTATGCTATTACTTTTCTCTATAGAATAAGATTTTTTCGCGACGTAGTCGCGAAAAAATCGCCCAAAAAAACCCCATTCATTTCTATGGAATTAATTGGAAAAAAAGCACTTTTTCAACGTTTTTCAAACATCTGCTGCTCTGGCATGCTTTCACCTAGAGACATGATTCAAACTCTAAAACGTAGGAAAACTTCTCCTCTGTGGATCTGGCATTCAACTTTTCTGCTAGGTTTTACACTTTCGGATCAGGCCCGGTTCAAACGCCATGTGGTTTCTGGGAGAAAATCCGGCTTTTGAATGGGTGTCTATTGCGTTACACACCAGTGAGGGTCGTTAATCTTAGAGTGTAGGCGGCTTCAAAAAAAAGCTCAAACTTTCTCGCTTAAACCGTGTTTTCAGCCACAAATTTCACTCTACAGACATGATTTTCTCAAAAGTAGTAGGAAAACTTGTCCTGATTCACACAATGTGTCTACCTAAACGATAGGATTTACGGTTTTTGAATGACAAGCCTCAAAGTGAGGAGAGCACAGGTGAGCGGCCTCATTGACTCCCAGTATAAACGTTGCTGAAAAGTCACTCGTTTTTAACTCCCTGTAGCGTCCTCATTTTTAACAATACAAACAAAAAAATACATCATTTTATTCAGGAGACCCTTCTAGCGCTCACTGTGAAAGAATTTTGTGAATAGCTGCTTCCGTTGTCGAGTTATTTGTCATTGTTCGAGGCCTGGTCCTTCATAAAAAAAACAGTAGAAAACTCCAGCCCTTGTGTGTCAGCCTCACCTTAGCCGCCCACTTTATTAGGAACACTTCTGTTCGTACATACAAACTACAAACACTCTTCTTAGAGTTTAGAGTTTATTTTATTTTTAAAAGGGACAGTGCACAAATTAAACATTATCCTTGTGTTAAGGACAGATGTCTGTCTCAGGTTATAGCAGTACATGCTAATTTCCGCCTGTAGTCACTTTGGTCATACTCTTGAATAGGTCTTCTTCATGATGGCTGCTGTCTCGAGCACACACACAATCATTGCATTGAAACATCATTGCGGGTCACACATTCACGGCCAGCGAACATGCGTGAGCGAATTGCTTCGCGCACTGCATCCTCTCACAATTTCCCCCGGGGAATTGTCCGGTCTAGTGTTATATTTGTTACTCTTCCTACACAAATTTTGATTTCGAGTAACACAATAACCGTACGTCGCACACAGACAAACAATGTATCAAAACGTGCGGCTCGATCGGACTCGCTATGCTATTACTTTTCTCTGCAGATTACGATTTTTTCGCGACGTAGTCGCGAAAAAATCGTCCAAAAAAACCCCATTCATTTCTAGGGAATTAATTGAAAAAAAAGCACTTTTTCAACGTTTTTCAAACACCCGCTGCTCTGGCATGCTTTCACCTAGAGACGTGATTCAAACTCTAAAACGTAGGAAAACTTCTCCTCTGTGGATCTGGCATTCAACTTTTCTGCTAGGTTCTACACTTTCGGATCAGTCCCGGGTCAAACGCCATGTGGGTTCTGGGAGAAAATCCGGCTTTTGAATGGGTGTCTATTGCGTTACACACCAGTGTGCCTCGTTAACTCAGAGGGTAGGCGGCTTCAAAAAAAAGCTCAAAATTTCTCACTTAAACTGTGTTTTCATCCACAAATTTCACTCTACAGACATGATTTTCTCAAAAGTAGTAGGAAAACTTGTCCTGATTCACACAATGTGTCTACCTAAACGATAGGATTTACGGTTTTTGAATGACAAGCGTCAAACTGAGGACAGGGCAGCTGACAGGCTTCATTGAAACCCATTGTAAACGTGAGAGAAATGTCACTCGTTTTTAAATCACTCTAGTGTCGTTATTTTTAAGAGTACAAACAATAAAATACATAATTTTATTCAGGAGACCCTTCTAGCACTCAGTGTGAAAGAATTTTGTGAATAGCTGCTTCCGTTGTCGAGTTATTTGTCATTGTTCGAGGCCTGGTCCTTCATAAAAAAAACAGTAGAAAACTCCAGCCCTTGTGTGTCTTAGCCTCACCTTAGCCGCCCACTTTATTAGGAACACTTCTGTTCGTACATACAACCTACAAACACTCTTCTTAGAGTTTAGAGTTTATTTTATTTTTAAAAGGGACAGTGCACAAATTAAACATTATCCTTGTGGTAAGGACAGATGTCTGTCCCAGGTTATAGCAGTACATGCTAATTTCCGCCTGTAGTCACTTTGGTCATACTCTTGAATAGGTCTTCTTCATGACGGCTGCTGTCTCGAGCACACACACGATCATTGCATTGAAACATCATTGCGGGTCACACATTCACGGCCAGCGAACATGCGTGAGCGAATTGCTTCGCGCACTGCATCCTCTCACAATTTCCCCCGGGGAATTGTCCGGTCTAGTGTTATACTTGTTACTCTTCCTACACAAATTTCGATTTCGAGTAACACAATAACCGTACGTCGCACACACACAAACAATGTATCAAAACGTGCGGCTCGATCGGACTCGCTATGCTATTACTTTTCTCTGCAGAATACGATTTTTTCGCGACGTAGTCGTGAAAAAATCGTCCAAAAAAAACCCATTCATTTCTATGGAATTAATTGAAAAAAAAGCACTTTTTCAACGTTTTTCAAACGTCTGCTGCTCTGGCATGCTTTCACCTACAGACGTGATTCAAACTCTAAAACGTAGGAAAACTTCTCCTCTGTGGATCTGGCATTTAACTTTTCTGCTGGGTTCTACACTTTCGGATCAGTCCCAGCTCAAACGCCATGTGGGTTCCGGGAGAAAATCCGGCTTTTGAATGGGTGTCTATTGCGTTACACACCAGTGAGGGTCGTTAAACTTAGAGTGGAGAGTGGTTAAAAAAAAAGGTCAAAATTTCTCGCTTAAACTCTGTTTTCAGCCACAAATTTCACTCTACAGACATGATTTTCTCAAAAGTAGTAGGAAAACTTGTCCTGATTCACACAATGTGTCTACCTAAACGATAGGATTTACGGTTTTTGAATGACAAGCCTCAAAGTGAGGAGAGCACAGGTGAGCGGCCTCATTGACTCCCAGTATAAACGTTGCTGAAAAGTCACTCGTTTTTAACTCCCTGTAGCGTCCTCATTTTTAACAATACAAACAAAAAAATACATCATTTTATTCAGGAGACCCTTCTAGCGCTCACTGTGAAAGAATTTTGTGAATAGCTGCTTCCGTTGTCGAGTTATTTGTCATTGTTTGAGGCCTGGTCCATAGCAATTTACAGCAGACACCTGACATAATCTTGTGTGTGTTTCTTAACTCTCCTGTTCAGGCCCATCACCATGCCAATTGGGGCCAGTGACGGGGCAGAGGGAAAAGCTGTCTCAAGAACACACACATCATGCTCAAAATTTCAAACTTAAACTGTTTTCAGCCACAAATTTCAGACTACAGACATAATTTTCTCAAAAGTAGTAGTCACACTGGTCCCAAAAAAACCCCATTCATTTCTATGGAATTAATTGAAAAAAAAGCACTTTTTCAACGTTTTTCAAACATCCGCTGCTCTGGCATGCTTTCACCTAGAGACGTGATTCAAACTCTAAAACGTAGGAAAACTTCTCCTCTGTGGATCTGGCATTAAACTTTTCTGCTAGGTTCTACACTTTCGGATCAGTCCCGGCTCAACCGCCATGTGGTTTCTGGGAGAAAATCCGGCTTTTGAATGGGTGTCTATTGCGTTACACACCAGTGAAGGTCATTATCTTAGAGTGTAGACAGTTTGAAAAAAAAGGTCAAACTTTCTCGCTTAAACTCTGTTTTCAGCCACAAATTTCACTCTACAGACATGATTTTCTCAAAAGTAGTAGGAAAACTTGTCCTGATTCACACAATGTGTCTACCTAAACGATAGGATTTACGGTTTTTGAATGACAAGCCTCAAAGTGAGGAGAGCACAGGTGAGCGGCCTCATTGACTCCCAGTATAAACGTTGCTGAAAAGTCACTCGTTTTTAACTCCCTGTAGCGTCCTCATTTTTAACAATACAAACAAAAAAATACATCATTTTATTCAGGAGACCCTTCTAGCGCTCACTGTGAAAGAATTTTGTGAATAGCTGCTTCCGTTGTCGAGTTATTTGTCATTGTTCGAGGCCTGGTCCATAGCAATTTACAGCAGACACCTGACATAATCTTGTGTGTGTTTCTTAACTCTCCTGTTCAGGCCCATCACCATGCCAATTGGGGCCAGTGACGGGGCAGAGGGAAAAGCTGTCTCAAGAACACACACATCATGCTCAAAATTTCAAACTTAAACTGTTTTCAGCCACAAATTTCACACTACAGACATAATTTTCTCAAAAGTAGTAGTCACACTTGTCCCAAAAAAAACCCATTCATTTCTATGGAATTAATTGGAAAAAAAGCACTTTTTCAACGTTTTTCAAACGTCCGCTGCTCTGGCATGCTTTAACCTAGAGACGTGATTCAAACTCTAAAACGTAGGAAAACTTCTCCTCTGTGGATCTGGCCTTCAACTTTTCTGCTAGGTTCTACACTTTCGGATCAGTCCCGGCTCAAACGCCATGTTGGTTCCGGGAGAAAATCCGGCTTTTTATGGGTGTCTATTGCGTTACACACCAGTGGACCTCATTAAGCTCAGAGTGTAGACAGCTTGAAAAAAAAGCTCAAACTTTCTCGCTTAAACTGTGTTTTCACCCACGAATTTCACTCTACAGACATGATTTTCTCAAAAGTAGTAGGAAAACTTGTCCTGATTCACACAATGTGTCTACCTAAACGATAGGATTTACACTTTTTGAATGACAAGCCTCAAACTGAGAGAGGGCAGCCGACAGGCCTCACCTTAGCCGCCCACTTCATTAGGAACACTTCTGTTCGTACATACCAACTACAAACACTCTTCTTAGAGTTTAGAGTTTATTTTATTTTTAAAAGGGACAGTGCACAAATTAAACATTATCCTTGTGGTAAGGACAGGTGTCTGTCCCAGGTTATAGCAGTACATGCTAATTTCTGCCTGTAGTCACTATGGTTATAGACTTGAATAGCTCTTCTTCATGACGGCTGCTGTCTCGAGCACACACATAATCATTGCATTGAAACATCATTGCGGGTCACACATTCACGGCCAGCAAACATGCGTGACCGAATTGCTTCGCGCACTGCATCCTCTCACAATTTCCCCCGGGGAATTGTCCGGTCTAGTGTTATATTTGTTACTCTTCCTACACAAATTTTGATTTCGAGTAACACAATAACCGTACGTCGCACACAGACAAACAATGTATCAAAACGTGCGGCTCGATCGGACTCGCTATGCTATTACTTTTCTCTATAGAATACGATTTTTTCGCGACATAGTCGCGAAAAAATCGTCCAAAAAAACCCCATTCATTTCTATGGAATTAATTGAAAAAAAAGCACTTTTTCAACGTTTTTCAAACATCCGCTGCTCTGGCATGCTTTCACCTAGAGACGTGATTCAAACTCTAAAACGTAGGAAAACTTCTCCTCTGTGGATCTGGCATTCAACTTTTCTGCTAGGTTCTACACTTTCGGATCAGTCCCGGGTCAAACGCCATGTGGTTTCTGGGAGAAAATCCGGCATTTGAATGGGTGTCTATTGCGTTACACACCAGTGGACCTCGTTAAGGTCAGAGTGGAGAGAGGTTCAAAAAAAAGGTCAAACTTTCTCGCTTAAACTCTGTTTTCAGCCACAAATTTCACTCTACAGACATGATTTTCTCAAAAGTAGTAGGAAAACTTGTCCTGATTCACACAATGTGTCTACCTAAACGATAGGATTTACGGTTTTTGAATGACAAGCCTCAAAGTGAGGAGAGCACAGGTGAGCGGCCTCATTGACTCCCATTATAAACGTTGCTGATAAGTCACTCGTTTTTAACTCCCTGTAGCGTCCTCATTTTTAACAATACAGACAAAAAAATTACATCAGTCTATTCAGGAGACCCTTCTAGCGCTCACTGTGAAAGAATTTTGTGAATAGCTGCTTCCGTTGTCGAGTTATTTGTCATTGTTCGAGGCCTGGTCCTTCATAAAAAAAACAGTAGAAAACTCCAGCCCTTGTGTGTCTTAGCCTCACCTTAGCCGCCCACTTTATTAGGAACACTTCTGTTCGTACATACAACCTACAAACACTCTTCTTAGAGTTTAGAGTTTATTTTATTTTTAAAAGGGACATCGAGCCGCTCGATCGGACTCCCAGTATAAACGTTGCTGAAAAGTCACTCGTTTTTAACTCCCTGTAGCGTCCTCATTTTTAACAATACAAACAAAAAAATACATCATTTTATTCAGGAAACCCTTCTAGCGCTCACTGTGAAAGAATTTTGTGAATAGCTGCTTCCGTTGTCGAGTTATTTGTCATTGTTCGAGGCCTGTCCCTTAGCAAAATTCAGCAGACACCTGACAAACTCTTGTGTGTGTTTTTTAACCTGCTCAGGCCCTTTACCATGCCGACTGGCTTCAGTAAGCGAGCACAGAGGGGAGGGGCCGGCTGTCTCAAGCACACACATGAATCATGGCATTGTAGCTTCATAGCAGGTCACACAACCGTACGTCGCACACAGACAAACAATATATCAAAACGTGCGGCTTGATTGGACTCGCTATGCTATTACTTTTCTCTACAGAATACGATTTTTTCGCGACGTAGTCGCGAAAAAATCGTCTCAAAAAACCCCATTCATTTCGATGGAATTAATTGAAAAAAAAGCACTTTTCCAACGTTTTTCAAACATCCGCTGCTCTGGCATGCTTTCACCTAGAGGCATGATTCAAACTCTAAAACGTAGGAAAACTTCTCCTCTGTGGATCTGGCATTAAACTTTTCTGCTAGGTTCTACACTTTCGGATCAGTCCCGGCTCAACCGCCATGTGGTTTCTGGGAGAAAATCCGGCTTTTGAATGGGTGTCTATTGCGTTACACACCAGTGGACCTCGTTAAGGTCAGAGTGGAGAGAGGTTCAAAAAAAAGGTCAAACTTTCTCGCTTAAACTGTGTTTTCATCCACAAATTTCACTCTACAGACATGATTTTCTCAAAAGTAGTAGGAAAACTTGTCCTGATTCACACAATGTGTCTACCTAAACGATAGGATTTACGGTTTTTGAATGACAAGCGTCAAACTGAGGACAGGGCAGCTGACAGGCTTCATTGAAACCCATTGTAAACTTGAGAGAAAAGTCACTCGTTTTTAAATCGCTCTAGTGTCGTTATTTTTAAGAGTACAAACAAAAAAATACATAATTTTATTCAGGAGACCCTTCTAGCGCTCACTGTGAAAGAATTTTGTGAATAGCTGCTTCCGTTGTCGAGTTATTTGTCATTGTTCGAGGTCTGGTCTGTAGTAAAACACAGCCCAAAATTCAAGACCTTGTGTGTTTTAGCTCATTGACATGCATTATAAACGGGATAGAAAAGTCACTCGTTTTTAAATCGCTCTAGTGTCGTTATTTTTAAGAGTACAAACAAAAAAATACATAATTTTATTCAGGAGACCCTTCTAGCGCTCACTGTGAAAGAATTTTGTGAATAGCTGCTTCCGTTGTCGAGTTATTTGTCATTGTTCGAGGTCTGGTCTGTAGTAAAACACAGCACAATATTCAAGACCTTGTGTTTCTTAGCTCATTGACTCACATTATAAACGTGAGTGAAAAGTCACTCGTTTTTAAATCGCTCTAGTGTCGTTATTTTTAAGAGTACAAACAAAAAAATACATCATTTTATTCAGGAGACCCTTCTAGCGCTCAGTGTGAAAGAATTTTGTGAATAGCTGCTTCCGTTGTCGAGTTATTTGTCATTGTTCGAGGCCTGGTCCTTCATAAAAAAAACAGTAGAAAACTCCAGCCCTTGTGTGTCAGCCTCACCTTAGCCGCCCACTTTATTAGGAACACATCTGTTCGTACATACAAACTACAAACACTCTTCTTAGAGTTTAGAGTTTATTTTATTTTTAAAAGGGACAGTGCACAAATTAAACATTATCCTTGTGTTAAGGACAGATGTCTGTCCCAGGTTATAGCAGTACATGCTAATTTCCGCCTGTAGTCACTTTGGTCATACTCTTGAATAGGTCTTCTTCATGATGGCTGCTGTCTCGAGCACACACACGATCATTGCATTGAAACAACATTGCGGGTCACACATTCACGGCCAGCGAACATGCGTGAGCGAATTGCTTCGCGCACTGCATCCTCTCACAATTTCCCCCGGGGAATTGTCCGGTCTAGTTAGGATGCAGTGCTGCAGCACAGCAACCTATGGGCTCCCCTAGGGGAGCCCATAGGTTGCAGTGCAAAGCACTGCAACTATTGTTCTTCTACGTATTTCTTCTTCTTCTTCTTCTTCTTATTATTCCTACGCAAATTTTGATTTCGAATAACTCAATAACCGTACGTCGCACACAGACAAACAATATATCAAAACGTGCGGCTCGATCGGACTCGCTATGCTATTACTTTTCTCTATAGAATACGATTTTTTCGCGACGTAGTCGCGAAAAAATCGCCCCAAAAAACCCCATTCATTTCTATGGAATTAATTGAAAAAAAAGCACTTTTTCAATGTTTTTCAAACATCCACTGCTCTGGCATGCTTTCACCTAGAGACATGATTCAAACTCTAAAACGTAGGAAAACTTCTCCTCTGTGGATCTGGCATTCAACTTTTCTGCTAGGTTTTACACTTTCGGATCAGGCCCGGTTCAAACGCCATGTGGTTTCTGGGAGAAAATCCGGCTTTTGAATGGGTGTCTATTGCGTTACACACCAGTGAGGGTCGTTAAACTTAGAGTGTAGGCGGCTTCAAAAAAAAGGTCAAACTTTCTCGCTTAAACTCCGTTTTCAGCCACAAATTTCACTCTACAGACATTATTTTCTCAAAAGTAGTAGGAAAACTTGTCCTGATTCACACAATGTGTCTACCTAAACGGTAGGATTTACGGTTTTTGAATGACAAGCCTCAAAGTGAGGAGAGCACAGGTGAGCGGCCTCATTGACTCCCAGTATAAACGTTGCTGAAAAGTCACTCGTTTTTAACTCCCTGTAGCGTCCTCATTTTTAACAATACAAACAAAAAAATACATCATTTTATTCAGGAGACCCTTCTAGCGCTCACTGTGAAAGAATTTTGTGAATAGCTGCTTCCGTTGTCGAGTTATTTGTCATTGTTCGAGGCCTGGTCCTTCATAAAAAAACAGTAGAAAACTCCAGCCCTTGTGTGTCAGCCTCACCTTAGCCGCCCACTTTATTAGGAACATTTCTGTTCGTACATACAAACTACAAACACTCTTCTTAGAGTTTAGAGTTTATTTTATTTTTAAAAGGAACAGTGCACAAATTAAACATTATCCTTGTGTTAAGGACAGATGTCTGTCCCAGGTTATAGCAGTACATGCAAACAAACAGTACATTACTTTTCTCTATAGAATACGATTTTCTCGCGACGTAGTCGTGAAAAAATCGCCCCAAAAAACCCCATTCATTTCTATGGAATTTATTGAAAAAAAAGCACTTTTTCAACGTTTTTCAAACATCCGTTGCTCTGGCATGCTTTCACCTAGAGACATGATTCAAACTCTAAAATGTAGGAAAACTTCTCCTCTGTGGATCTGGCATTCAACTTTTCTGCTAGGTTTTACACTTTCGGATCAGTCCCGGTTCAAACGCCATGTGGTTTCTGGGAGAAAATCCGGCTTTTGAATGGGTGTCTATTGCGTTACACACCAGTGAGGGTCTTTAAGCTTAGAGTGTAGGCTGCTTCAAAAAAAAGCTCAAACTTTCTCGCTTAAACCGTGTTTTCAGCCACAAATTTCACTCTACAGACATGATTTTCTCAAAAGTAGTAGGAAAACTTGTCCTGATTCACACAATGTGTCTACCTAAACGATAGGATTTACGGTTTTCGAATGACAAGCCTCAAAGTGAGGAGAGCACAGGTGAGCGGCCTCATTGACTCCCAGTATAAACGTTGCTGAAAAGTCACTCGTTTTTAACTCCCTGTAGCGTCCTCATTTTTAACAATACAAACAAAAAAATACATCATTTTATTCAGGAGACCCTTCTAGCGCTCACTGTGAAAGAATTTTGTGAATAGCTGCTTCCGTTGTCGAGTTATTTGTCATTGTTCGAGGCCTGGTCCTTCATAAAAAAAACAGTAGAAAACTCCAGCCCTTGTGTGTCAGCCTCACCTTAGCCGCCCACTTTATTAGGAACACTTCTGTTCGTACATACAAACTACAAACACTCTTCTTAGAGTTTAGAGTTTATTTTATTTTTAAAAGGGACAGTGCACAAATTAAACATTATCCTTGTAGGAAAACTTGTCCTGATTCACACAATGTGTCTACCTAAACGATAGGATTTACGGTTTTTGAATGACAATCGTCAAACTGAGGACAGGGCAGCTGACAGGCTTCATTGAAACCCATTGTAAAAATGAGAGAAAAGTCACTCGTTTTTAAATCGCTCTATTGTCGTTATTTTTAAGAGTACAAACAAAAAAATACATCATTTTATTCAGGAGACCCTTCTAGCGCTCACTGTGAAAGAATTTTGTGAATAGCTGCTTCCGTTGTCGAGTTATTTGTTATTGTTCGAGGCCTGGTCCTTCATAAAAAAACAGTAGAAAACTCCAGGCCTTGTGTGTCTTAGCCTCACCTTAGCCGCCCACTTTATTAGGAACACTTCTGTTCGTACATACATACTCCAAACACTCTTCTTAGTGTTTAGAGTTTATTTTATTTTTAAAAGGGACAGTGCACAAATTAAACATTATCCTTGTGGTAAGGACAGATGTCTGTCCCAGGTTATAGCAGTACATGCTAATTTCCGCCTGTAGTCACTTTGTTCATGCTCTTGAATCGCTCTTCTTCATGATGGCTGCTGTCTAGAGCACACACACAATCATTGCATTGAAACATCATTGCGGGTCACACATTCACGGCCAGCGAACATGCGTGAGCGAATTGCTTCGCGCACTGCATCCTCTCACAATTTCCCCCGGGGAATTGTCCGGTCTAGTGTTATATTTGTTACTCTTCCTACGCAAATTTCGATTTCGATTAACTCAATAACCGTACTTCGCACACAGACTAACAATATATCAAAACGTGCGGCTCGATCGGACTCGCTATGCTATTACATGTCTCTACAGATTACGATTTTTTCGCGACGTAGTCGCGAAAAAATCGTCCAAAAAAACCCCATTCATTTCTATGGAATTAATTGGAAAAAAAGCACTTTTTCAACGTTTTTCAAACATCCACTGCTCTGGCATGCTTTCACCTAGAGACATGATTCAAACTCTAAAACGTAGGAAAACTTCTCCTCTGTGGATCTGGCATTCAACTTTTCTGCTAGGTTTTACACTTTCGGATCAGGCCCGGTTCAAACGCCATGTGGTTTCTGGGAGAAAATCCGGCTTTTGAATGGGTGTCTATTGCGTTACACACCAGTGAGGGTCGTTAAGCTTAGAGTGTAGGCGGCTTCAAAAAAAAGGTCAAACTTTCTCGCTTAAACTCTGTTTTCAGCCACAAATTTCACTCTACAGACATGATTTTCTCAAAAGTAGTAGGAAAACATGTCCTGATTCACACAATGTGTCTACCTAAACGATAGGATTTACGGTTTTTGAATGACAAGCCTCAAAGTGAGGAGAGCACAGGTGAGCGGCCTCATTGACTCCCAGTATAAACGTTGCTGAAAAGTCACTCGTTTTTAACTCCCTGTAGCGTCCTCATTTTTAACAATACAAACAAAAAAATACATCATTTTATTCAGGAGACCCTTCTAGCGCTCACTGTGAAAGAATTTTGTGAATAGCTGCTTCCGTTGTCGAGTTATTTGTCATTGTTCGAGGCCTGGTCCTTCATAAAAAAAACAGTAGAAAACTCCAGCCCTTGTGTGTCAGCCTCACCTTAGCCGCCCACTTTATTAGGAACACTTCTGTTCGTACATACAAACTACAAACACTCTTCTTAGAGTTTAGAGTTTATTTTATTTTTAAAAGGGACAGTGCACAAATTAAACATTATCCTTGTGTTAAGGACAGATGTCTGTCCCAGGTTATAGCAGTACATGCTAATTTCCGCCTGTAGTCACTTTGGTCATACTCTTGAATAGGTCTTCTTCATGATGGCTGCTGTCTCGAGCACACACACGATCATTGCATTGAAACATCATTGCGGGTCACACATTCACGGCCAGCGAACATGCGTGAGCGAATTGCTTCGCGCACTGCATCCTCTCACAATTTCCCCCGGGGAATTGTCCGGTCTAGTGTTATATTTGTTACTCTTCCTACGCAAATTTCGATTTCGATTAACTCAATAACCGTACGTTGCACACAGACAAACAATATATCAAAACGTGCGGCTCGATCGGACTCGCTATGCTATTACTTTTCTCTATAGAAAACGATTTTTTCGCGACGTAGTCGCGAAAAAATCGTCCAAAAAAACCCCATTCATTTCTATGGAATTAATTTGAAAAAAAGCACTTTTTCAACGTTTTTCAAACATCCGCTGCTCTGGCATGCTTTCACCTAGAGACGTGATTCAAACTCTAAAACGTAGGAAAACTTCTCCTCTGTGGATCTGGCATTCAACTTTTCTGCTAGGTTCTACACTTTCGGATCAGTCCCGGGTCAAACGCCATGTGGTTTCTGGGAGAAAATCCGGCTTTTGAATGGGTGTCTATTGCGTTACACACCAGTGCGCCTCGTTAACTCAGAGTGTAGGCGGCTTCAAAAAAAAGGTCAAACTTTCTCGCTTAAACTCTGTTTTCAGCCACAAATTTCACTCTACAGACATGATTTTCTCAAAAGTAGTAGGAAAACTTGTCCTGATTCACACAATGTGTCTACCTAAACGATAGGATTTACGGTTTTTGAATGACAAGCGTCAAACTGAGGACAGTGCAGCTGACAGGCTTCATTGACAACCATTATAAACGTGATAGAAAAGTCACTCGTTTTTAAATCGCTCTAGTGTCGTTATTTTAAAGAGTACAAACAAAAAAATACATCATTTTATTCAGGAGACCCTTCTAGCGCTCAGTGTGAAAGAATTTTGTGAATAGCTGCTTCCGTTGTCGAGTTATTTGTCATTGTTCGAGGCCTGGTCCTTCATAAAAAAAACAGTAGAAAACTCCAGCCCTTGTGTGTCTTAGCCTCACCTTAGCCGCCCACTTTATTAGGAACACTTCTGTTCGTACATACAAACTTCAAACACTCTTCTTAGAGTTTAGAGTTTATTTTATTTTTAAAAGGGACAGTGCACAAATTAAACATTATCCTTGTGGTAAGGACAGATGTCTGTCCCAGGTTATAGCAGTACATGCTAATTTCCGCCTGTAGTCACTTTGTTCATGCTCTTGAATAGGTCTCCTTCATGACGGCTGCTGTCTCAAGCACACACACAATCATTGCATTGAAACATCATTGCTGGTCACACATTCACGGCCGGCAAACATGCATGACCGAATTGCTTCGCGCACTGCATCCTCTCACAATTTCCCCCGGGGAATTGTCCGGTCTAGTGTTATATTTGTTACTCTTCCTACACAAATTTCGATTTCGATTAACTCAATAACCGTACGTCGCACACAGACAAACAATAAATCAAAACGTGCGGGTCGATCGGACTCGCTATGCTATTACCTTTCTCTACAGATTGCGATTTTTTCGCGACGTAGTCGCGAAAAAATGGCCCAAAAAAACCCCATTCATTTCTATGGAATTAATTGAAAAAAAAGCACTTTTTCAACGTTTTTCAAACATCCGCTGCTCTGGCATGCTTTCACCTAGAGACATGATTCAAACTCTAAAACGTAGGAAAACTTCTCCTCTGTGGATCTGGCATTCAACTTTTCTGCTAGGTTTTACACTTTCGGATCAGGCCCGGTTCAAACGCCATGTGGTTTCTGGGAGAAAATCCGGCTTTTGAATGGGTGTCTATTGCGTTACACACCAGTGAGGGTCATTAAAATTAGAGTGCAGACAGTTTGAAATAAAAGCTCAAACTTTCTCGCTTAAACCGTGTTTTCAGCCACAAATTTCACTCTACAGACATGATTTTCTCAAAAGTAGTAGGAAAACTTGTCCTGATTCACACAATGTGTCTACCTAAACGATAGGATTTACGGTTTTTGAATGACAAGCCTCAAAGTGAGGAGAGCACAGGTGAGCGGCCTCATTGACTCCCAGTATAAACGTTGCTGAAAAGTCACTCGTTTTTAACTCCCTGTAGCGTCCTCATTTTTAACAATACAAACAAAAAAATACATCATTTTATTCAGGAGACCCTTCTAGCGCTCACTGTGAAAGAATTTTGTGAATAGCTGCTTCCGTTGTCGAGTTATTTGTCATTGTTCGAGGCCTGGTCCTTCATAAAAAAACAGTAGAAAACTCCAGCCCTTGTGTGTCAGCCTCACCTTAGCCGCCCACTTTATTAGGAACACTTCTGTTCGTACATACAAACTACAAACACTCTTCTTAGAGTTTAGAGTTTATTTTATTTTTAAAAGGGACAGTGCACAAATTAAACATTATCCTTGTGTTAAGGACAGATGTCTGTCCCAGGTTATAGCAGTACATGCTAATTTCCGCCTGTAGTCACTTTGGTCATACTCTTGAATAGGTCTTCTTCATGATGGCTGCTGTCTAGAGCACACACACAATCATTGCATTGAAACATCATTGCGGGTCACACGTTCACGGCCAGCGAACATGCGTGAGCGAATTGCTTCGCGCACTGCATCCTCTCACAATTTCCCCCGGGGAATTGTCCGGTCTAGTTAGGATGCAGTGCTGCAGCACAGCAACCTATGGGCTCCCCTAGGGGAGCCCATAGGTTGCAGTGCAAAGCACTGCAACTATTGTTCTTCTACGTATTTCTTCTTCTTCTTATTATTCCTACGCAAATTTTGATTTCGAATAACTCAATAACCGTACGTCGCACACAGACAAACAATATATCAAAACGTGCGGCTCGATCGGACTCGCTATGCTATTACTTTTCTCTATAGAATACGATTTTTTCGCGACGTAGTCGCGAAAAAATCGCCCCAAAAAACCCCATTCATTTCTATGGAATTAATTGAAAAAAAAGCACTTTTTCAATGTTTTTCAAACATCCACTGCTCTGGCATGCTTTCACCTAGAGACATGATTCAAACTCTAAAACGTAGGAAAACTTCTCCTCTGTGGATCTGGCATTCAACTTTTCTGCTAGGTTTTACACTTTCGGATCAGGCCCGGTTCAAACGCCATGTGGTTTCTGGGAGAAAATCCGGCTTTTGAATGGGTGTCTATTGCGTTACACACCAGTGAGGGTCGTTAAACTTAGAGTGTAGGCGGCTTCAAAAAAAAGGTCAAACTTTCTCGCTTAAACTCCGTTTTCAGCCACAAATTTCACTCTACAGACATTATTTTCTCAAAAGTAGTAGGAAAACTTGTCCTGATTCACACAATGTGTCTACCTAAACGGTAGGATTTACGGTTTTTGAATGACAAGCCTCAAAGTGAGGAGAGCACAGGTGAGCAGCCTCATTGACTCCCAGTATAAATGTTGCTGAAAAGTCACTCGTTTTTAACTCCCTGTAGCGTCCTCATTTTTAACAATACAAACCAAAAAATACATCATTTTATTCAGGAGACCCTTCTAGCGCTCACTGTGAAAGAATTTTGTGAATAGCTGCTTCCGTTGTCGAGTTATTTGTCATTGTTCGAGGCCTGGTCCTTCATAAAAAAACAGTAGAAAACTCCAGCCCTTGATGTGTCAGCCTCACCTTAGCCGCCCACTTTATTAGGAACACTTCTGTTCGTACATACAAACTACAAACACTCTTCTTAGAGTATAGAGTTTATTTTATTTTTAAAAGGGACAGTGCACAAATTAAACATTATCCTTGTGTTAAGGACAGATGTCTGTCCCAGGTTATAGCAGTACATGCAAACAAACAGTACATTACTTTTCTCTATAGAATACGATTTTTTCGCGACGTAGTCGTGAAAAAATCGCCCCAAAAAACCCCATTCATTTCTATGGAATTAATTGAAAAAAAAGCACTTTTTCAACGTTTTTCAAACATCCGTTGCTCTGGCATGCTTTCACCTAGAGACATGATTCAAACTCTAAAACGTAGGAAAACTTCTCCTCTGTGGATCTGGCATTCAACTTTTCTGCTAGGTTTTACACTTTCGGATCAGTCCCGGTTCAAACGCCATGTGGTTTCTGGGAGAAAATCCGGCTTTTGAATGGGTGTCTATTGCGTTACACACCAGTGAGGGTCTTTAAGCTTAGAGTGTAGGCGGCTTCAAAAAAAAGCTCAAACTTTCTCGCTTAAACCGTGTTTTCCGCCACAAATTTCACTCTACAGACATGATTTTCTCAAAAGTAGTAGGAAAACTTGTCCTGATTCACACAATGTGTCTACCTAAACGATAGGATTTACGGTTTTTGAATGACAAGCCTCAAAGTGAGGAGAGCACAGGTGAGCGGCCTCATTGACTCCCAGTATAAACGTTGCTGAAAAGTCACTCGTTTTTAACTCCCTGTAGCGTCCTCATTTTTAACAATACAAACAAAAAAATACATCATTTTATTCAGGAAACCCATCTAGCGCTCACTGTGAAAGAATTTTGTGAATAGCTGCTTCCGTTGTCGAGTTATTTGTCATTGTTCGAGGCCTGGTCCTTCATAAAAAAAACAGTAGAAAACTCCAGCCCTTGTGTGTCAGCCTCACCTTAGCCGCCCACTTTATTAGGAACACTTCTGTTCGTACATACAAACTACAAACACTCTTCTTAGAGTTTAGAGTTTATTTTATTTTTAAAAGGGACAGTGCACAAATTAAACATTATCCTTGTAGGAAAACTTGTCCTGATTCACACAATGTGTCTACCTAAACGATAGGATTTACTGTTTTTGAATGACAAGCGTCAAACTGAGGACAGGGCAGCTGACAGGCTTCATTGAAACCCATTGTAAACATGAGAGAAAAGTCACTCGTTTTTAAATCGCTCTATTGTCGTTATTTTTAAGAGTACAAACAAAAAAATACATCATTTTATTCAGGAGACCCTTCTAGCGCTCACTGTGAAAGAATTTTGTGAATAGAAGCTTTCGTTGTCGAGTTATTTGTGATTGTTCGAGGCCTACTTCTTAGCAAAACACAGCAGAAACCTGACATAATCTTGTGTGTGTCTCTTAACTCTCCTGTTCAGGCCCGTCACCATGCCGATTGGGGCCAGTGACGGGGCAGAGGGAAAAGCTGTCTCAAGCACACACACATCATGCTCAAAATTTCAAACTTAAACTGTTTTCAGCCACAAATTTCACACTACAGACATAATTTTCTCAAAAGTAGTAGTCACACTTGTCCCAAAAAAACCCCATTCATTTCTATGGAATTAATTGGAAAAAAAAAGCACTTTTTCAAACATCCGCTGCTCTGAGAAACTGAGAAGAGATCAGCTGACAGGCCTCACCTTAGCCGCCCACTTTATTAGGAACACTTCTGTTCGTACATACAAACTACAAACACTCTTCTTAGAGTTTATTTTATTTTTAAAAGGGACAGTGCACAAATTAAACATTATCCTTGTGGTAAGGACAGATGTCTGTCCCAGGTTAAAGCAGTACATGCTAATTTCCGCCTGTAGTCACTTTGTTCATACTGTTGAATAGCTCTTCTTCATGATGGCTGCTGTCTCAAGCACACACACAATCATTGCATTGAAACGTCATTGCAGGTCACACGTTCACGGCCAGCGAACATGCGTGACCGAATTGCTTCGCGCACTGCATCCTCTCACAATTTCCCCCGGGGAATTGTCCGGTCTAGTTAGGATGCAGTGCTGCAGCACAGCAACCTATGGGCTCCCCTAGGGGAGCCCATAGGTTGCAGTGCAAAGCACTGCAACTATTGTTCTTCTACGTATTTCTTCTTCTTCTTATTATTCCTACGCAAATTTTGATTTCGAATAACTCAATAACCGTACGTCGCACACAGACAAACAATATATCAAAACGTGCGGCTCGATCGGACTCGCTATGCTATTACTTTTCTCTATAGAATACGATTTTTTCGCGACGTAGTCGCGAAAAAATCGCCCCAAAAAACCCCATTCATTTCTATGGAATTAATTGAAAAAAAAGCACTTTTTCAATGTTTTTCAAACATCCACTGCTCTGGCATGCTTTCACCTAGAGACATGATTCAAACTCTAAAACGTAGGAAAACTTCTCCTCTGTGGATCTGGCATTCAACTTTTCTGCTAGGTTTTACACTTTCGGATCAGGCCCGGTTCAAACGCCATGTGGTTTCTGGGAGAAAATCCGGCTTTTGAATGGGTGTCTATTGCGTTACACACCAGTGAGGGTCGTTAAACTTAGAGTGTAGGCGGCTTCAAAAAAAAGGTCAAACTTTCTCGCTTAAACTCCGTTTTCAGCCACAAATTTCACTCTACAGACATTATTTTCTCAAAAGTAGTAGGAAAACTTGTCCTGATTCACACAATGTGTCTACCTAAACGGTAGGATTTACGGTTTTTGAATGACAAGCCTCAAAGTGAGGAGAGCACAGGTGAGCAGCCTCATTGACTCCCAGTATAAATGTTGCTGAAAAGTCACTCGTTTTTAACTCCCTGTAGCGTCCTCATTTTTAACAATACAAACCAAAAAATACATCATTTTATTCAGGAGACCCTTCTAGCGCTCACTGTGAAAGAATTTTGTGAATAGCTGCTTCCGTTGTCGAGTTATTTGTCATTGTTCGAGGCCTGGTCCTTCATAAAAAAACAGTAGAAAACTCCAGCCCTTGATGTGTCAGCCTCACCTTAGCCGCCCACTTTATTAGGAACACTTCTGTTCGTACATACAAACTACAAACACTCTTCTTAGAGTATAGAGTTTATTTTATTTTTAAGAGGGACAGTGCACAAATTAAACATTATCCTTGTGTTAAGGACAGATGTCTGTCCCAGGTTATAGCAGTACATGCAAACAAACAGTACATTACTTTTCTCTATAGAATACGATTTTTTCGCGACGTAGTCGTGAAAAAATCGCCCCAAAAAACCCCATTCATTTCTATGGAATTAATTGAAAAAAAAGCACTTTTTCAACGTTTTTCAAACATCCGTTGCTCTGGCATGCTTTCACCTAGAGACATGATTCAAACTCTAAAACGTAGGAAAACTTCTCCTCTGTGGATCTGGCATTCAACTTTTCTGCTAGGTTTTACACTTTCGGATCAGTCCCGGTTCAAACGCCATGTGGTTTCTGGGAGAAAATCCGGCTTTTGAATGGGTGTCTATTGCGTTACACACCAGTGAGGGTCTTTAAGCTTAGAGTGTAGGCGGCTTCAAAAAAAAGCTCAAACTTTCTCGCTTAAACCGTGTTTTCCGCCACAAATTTCACTCTACAGACATGATTTTCTCAAAAGTAGTAGGAAAACTTGTCCTGATTCACACAATGTGTCTACCTAAACGATAGGATTTACGGTTTTTGAATGACAAGCCTCAAAGTGAGGAGAGCACAGGTGAGCGGCCTCATTGACTCCCAGTATAAACGTTGCTGAAAAGTCACTCGTTTTTAACTCCCTGTAGCGTCCTCATTTTTAACAATACAAACAAAAAAATACATCATTTTATTCAGGAAACCCATCTAGCGCTCACTGTGAAAGAATTTTGTGAATAGCTGCTTCCGTTGTCGAGTTATTTGTCATTGTTCGAGGCCTGGTCCTTCATAAAAAAAACAGTAGAAAACTCCAGCCCTTGTGTGTCAGCCTCACCTTAGCCGCCCACTTTATTAGGAACACTTCTGTTCGTACATACAAACTACAAACACTCTTCTTAGAGTTTAGAGTTTATTTTATTTTTAAAAGGGACAGTGCACAAATTAAACATTATCCTTGTAGGAAAACTTGTCCTGATTCACACAATGTGTCTACCTAAACGATAGGATTTACTGTTTTTGAATGACAAGCGTCAAACTGAGGACAGGGCAGCTGACAGGCTTCATTGAAACCCATTGTAAACATGAGAGAAAAGTCACTCGTTTTTAAATCGCTCTATTGTCGTTATTTTTAAGAGTACAAACAAAAAAATACATCATTTTATTCAGGAGACCCTTCTAGCGCTCACTGTGAAAGAATTTTGTGAATAGCTGCTTCCGTTGTCGAGTTATTTGTCATTGTTCGAGGCCTGGTCCTTCATAAAAAAAACAGTAGAAAACTCCAGCCCTTGTGTGTCAGCCTCACCTTAGCCGCCCACTTTATTAGGAACACTTCTGTTCGTACATACAAACTACAAACACTCTTCTTAGAGTTTAGAGTTTATTTTATTTTTAAAAGGGACAGTGCACAAATTAAACATTACCCTTGTGTTAAGGACAGATGTCTGTCCCAGGTTATAGCAGTACATGCTAATTTCCGCCTGTAGTCACTTTGGTCATACTCTTGAATAGGTCTTCTTCATGATGGCTGCTGTCTCGAGCACACACACGATCATTGCATTGAAACATCATTGCGGGTCACGCGTTCACGGCCAGCGAACATGCGTGAGCGAATTGCTTCGCGCACTGCATCCTCTCACAATTTCCCCCGGGGAATTGTCCGGTCTAGTGTTATATTTGTTACTCTTCCTACACAAATTTTGATTTCGAGTAACACAATAACCGTATGTCGCACACAGACAAACAATGTATCAAAACGTGCGGCTCGATCGGACTCGCTATGCTATTACTTTTCTCTATAGAATACGATTTTTTCGCGACGTAGTCGCGAAAAAATCGTCCAAAAAAACCCCATTCATTTCTATGGAATTAATTGAAAAAAAGCACGTTTTCAATGTTTTTCAAACATCCACTGCTCTGGCATGCTTTCACCTAGAGACATGATTCAAACTCTAAAACGTAGGAAAACTTCTCCTCTGTGGATCTGGCATTCAACTTTTCTGCTAGGTTTTACACTTTCGGATCAGGCCCGGTTCAAACGCCATGTGGTTTCTGGGAGAAAATCCGGCTTTTGAATGGGTGTCTATTGCGTTACACACCAGTGAGGGTCGTTAAGCTTAGAGTGTAGGCGGCTTCAAAAAAAAGCTCAAACTTTCTCGCTTAAACCGTGTTTTCAGCCACAAATTTCACTCTACAGACATGATTTTCTCAAAAGTAGTAGGAAAACTTGTCCTGATTCACACAATGTGTCTACCTAAATGATAGGATTTACGGTTTTTGAATGACAAGCCTCAAAGTGAGGAGAGCACAGGTGAGCGGCCTCATTGACTCCCAGTATAAACGTTGCTGAAAAGTCACTCGTTTTTAACTCCCTGTAGCGTCCTCATTTTTAACAATACAAACAAAAAAATACATCATTTTATTCAGGAGACCCTTCTAGCGCTCACTGTGAAAGAATTTTGTGAATAGCTGCTTCCGTTGTCGAGTTATTTGTCATTGTTCGAGGCCTGGTCCTTCATAAAAAAAACAGTAGAAAACTCCAGCCCTTGTGTGTCAGCCTCACCTTAGCCGCCCACTTTATTAGGAACACTTCTGTTCGTACATACAAACTACAAACACTCTTCTTAGAGTTTAGAGTTTATTTTATTTTTAAAAGGGACAGTGCACAAATTAAACATTATCCTTGTGGTAAGGACAGATGTCTGTCCCAGGTTATAGCAGTACATGCTAATTTCCGCCTGTAGTCACTTTGGTCATACTCTTGAATAGGTCTTCTTCATGACGGCTGCTGTCTCGAGCACACACACGATCATTGCATTGAAACATCATTGCGGGTCACACATTCACGGCCAGCGAACATGCGTGAGCGAATTGCTTCGCGCACTGCATCCTCTCACAATTTCCCCCGGGGAATTGTCCGGTCTAGTGTTATATTTGTTACTCTTCCTACACAAATTTCGATTTCGAGTAACTCAATAACCGTACGTCGCACACAGCCAAACAATATATCAAAACGTGCGGCTCGATCGGACTCGCTATGCTATTACTTTTCTCTATAGAATAAGATTTTTTCGCGACGTAGTCGCGAAAAAATCGCCCAAAAAAACCCCATTCATTTCTATGGAATTAATTGGAAAAAAAGCACTTTTTCAACGTTTTTCAAACATCTGCTGCTCTGGCATGCTTTCACCTAGAGACATGATTCAAACTCTAAAACGTAGGAAAACTTCTCCTCTGTGGATCTGGCATTCAACTTTTCTGCTAGGTTTTACACTTTCGGATCAGGCCCGGTTCAAACGCCATGTGGTTTCTGGGAGAAAATCCGGCTTTTGAATGGGTGTCTATTGCGTTACACACCAGTGAGGGTCGTTAATCTTAGAGTGTAGGCGGCTTCAAAAAAAAGCTCAAACTTTCTCGCTTAAACCGTGTTTTCAGCCACAAATTTCACTCTACAGACATGATTTTCTCAAAAGTAGTAGGAAAACTTGTCCTGATTCACACAATGTGTCTACCTAAACGATAGGATTTACGGTTTTTGAATGACAAGCCTCAAAGTGAGGAGAGCACAGGTGAGCGGCCTCATTGACTCCCAGTATAAACGTTGCTGAAAAGTCACTCGTTTTTAACTCCCTGTAGCGTCCTCATTTTTAACAATACAAACAAAAAAATACATCATTTTATTCAGGAGACCCTTCTAGCGCTCACTGTGAAAGAATTTTGTGAATAGCTGCTTCCGTTGTCGAGTTATTTGTCATTGTTCGAGGCCTGGTCCTTCATAAAAAAAACAGTAGAAAACTCCAGCCCTTGTGTGTCAGCCTCACCTTAGCCGCCCACTTTATTAGGAACACTTCTGTTCGTACATACAAACTACAAACACTCTTCTTAGAGTTTAGAGTTTATTTTATTTTTAAAAGGGACAGTGCACAAATTAAACATTATCCTTGTGTTAAGGACAGATGTCTGTCTCAGGTTATAGCAGTACATGCTAATTTCCGCCTGTAGTCACTTTGGTCATACTCTTGAATAGGTCTTCTTCATGATGGCTGCTGTCTCGAGCACACACACAATCATTGCATTGAAACATCATTGCGGGTCACACATTCACGGCCAGCGAACATGCGTGAGCGAATTGCTTCGCGCACTGCATCCTCTCACAATTTCCCCCGGGGAATTGTCCGGTCTAGTGTTATATTTGTTACTCTTCCTACACAAATTTTGATTTCGAGTAACACAATAACCGTACGTCGCACACAGACAAACAATGTATCAAAACGTGCGGCTCGATCGGACTCGCTATGCTATTACTTTTCTCTGCAGATTACGATTTTTTCGCGACGTAGTCGCGAAAAAATCGTCCAAAAAAACCCCATTCATTTCTAGGGAATTAATTGAAAAAAAAGCACTTTTTCAACGTTTTTCAAACACCCGCTGCTCTGGCATGCTTTCACCTAGAGACGTGATTCAAACTCTAAAACGTAGGAAAACTTCTCCTCTGTGGATCTGGCATTCAACTTTTCTGCTAGGTTCTACACTTTCGGATCAGTCCCGGGTCAAACGCCATGTGGGTTCTGGGAGAAAATCCGGCTTTTGAATGGGTGTCTATTGCGTTACACACCAGTGTGCCTCGTTAACTCAGAGGGTAGGCGGCTTCAAAAAAAAGCTCAAAATTTCTCACTTAAACTGTGTTTTCATCCACAAATTTCACTCTACAGACATGATTTTCTCAAAAGTAGTAGGAAAACTTGTCCTGATTCACACAATGTGTCTACCTAAACGATAGGATTTACGGTTTTTGAATGACAAGCGTCAAACTGAGGACAGGGCAGCTGACAGGCTTCATTGAAACCCATTGTAAACGTGAGAGAAATGTCACTCGTTTTTAAATCACTCTAGTGTCGTTATTTTTAAGAGTACAAACAATAAAATACATAATTTTATTCAGGAGACCCTTCTAGCACTCAGTGTGAAAGAATTTTGTGAATAGCTGCTTCCGTTGTCGAGTTATTTGTCATTGTTCGAGGCCTGGTCCTTCATAAAAAAAACAGTAGAAAACTCCAGCCCTTGTGTGTCTTAGCCTCACCTTAGCCGCCCACTTTATTAGGAACACTTCTGTTCGTACATACAACCTACAAACACTCTTCTTAGAGTTTAGAGTTTATTTTATTTTTAAAAGGGACAGTGCACAAATTAAACATTATCCTTGTGGTAAGGACAGATGTCTGTCCCAGGTTATAGCAGTACATGCTAATTTCCGCCTGTAGTCACTTTGGTCATACTCTTGAATAGGTCTTCTTCATGACGGCTGCTGTCTCGAGCACACACACGATCATTGCATTGAAACATCATTGCGGGTCACACATTCACGGCCAGCGAACATGCGTGAGCGAATTGCTTCGCGCACTGCATCCTCTCACAATTTCCCCCGGGGAATTGTCCGGTCTAGTTAGGATGCAGTGCTGCAGCACAGCAACCTATGGGCTCCCCTAGGGGAGCCCATAGGTTGCAGTGCAAAGCACTGCAACTATTGTTCTTCTACGTGTTTCTTTTTATTATTATTATTTTTATTTTTATTTTTATTATTCCTACGCAAATTTTGATTTCGAATAACTCAATAACCGTACGTCGCACACAGACAAACAATATATCAAAACGTGCGGCTCGATCGGACTCGCTATGCTATTACTTTTCTCTATAGATTGCGATTTTTTCGCGACGTAGTCGCGAAAAAATCGCCCAAAAAAACCCCATTCATTTCTATGGAATTAATTGAAAAAAAAGCACTTTTTCAACGTTTTTCAAACATCCGCTGCTCTGGCATGCTTTCACCTAGAGACGTGATTCAAACTCTAAAACGTAGGAAAACTTCTCCTCTGTGGATCTGGCATTAAACTTTTCTGCTAGGTTCTACACTTTCGGATCAGTCCCGGCTCAACCGCCATGTGGTTTCTGGGAGAAAATCCGGCTTTTGAATGGGTGTCTATTGCGTTACACACCAGTGAAGGTCATTATCTTAGAGTGTAGACAGTTTGAAAAAAAAGGTCAAACTTTCTCGCTTAAACTCTGTTTTCAGCCACAAATTTCACTCTACAGACATGATTTTCTCAAAAGTAGTAGGAAAACTTGTCCTGATTCACACAATGTGTCTACCTAAACGATAGGATTTACGGTTTTTGAATGACAAGCCTCAAAGTGAGGAGAGCACAGGTGAGCGGCCTCATTGACTCCCAGTATAAACGTTGCTGAAAAGTCACTCGTTTTTAACTCCCTGTAGCGTCCTCATTTTTAACAATACAAACAAAAAAATACATCATTTTATTCAGGAGACCCTTCTAGCGCTCACTGTGAAAGAATTTTGTGAATAGCTGCTTCCGTTGTCGAGTTATTTGTCATTGTTCGAGGTCTGGTCTGTAGTAAAACACAGCCCAAAATTCAAGACCTTGTGTGTTTTAGCTCATTGACATGCATTATAAACGGGATAGAAAAGTCACTCGTTTTTAAATCGCTCTAGTGTCGTTATTTTTAAGAGTACAAACAAAAAAATACATAATTTTATTCAGGAGACCCTTCTAGCGCTCACTGTGAAAGAATTTTGTGAATAGCTGCTTCCGTTGTCGAGTTATTTGTCATTGTTCGAGGTCTGGTCTGTAGTAAAACACAGCACAATATTCAAGACCTTGTGTTTCTTAGCTCATTGACTCACATTATAAACGTGAGTGAAAAGTCACTCGTTTTTAAATCGCTCTAGTGTCGTTATTTTTAAGAGTACAAACAAAAAAATACATCATTTTATTCAGGAGACCCTTCTAGCGCTCAGTGTGAAAGAATTTTGTGAATAGCTGCTTCCGTTGTCGAGTTATTTGTCATTGTTCGAGGTCTGGTCCGTAGTAAAACACAGCACAATATTCAAGACCTTGTGTGTCTTAGGTCATTGACACACATTATAAACATGAGTGAAAAGTCACTCGTTTTTAAATCGCTCTAGTGTCGTTATTTTAAAGAGTACAAACAAAAAAATACATCATTTTATTCAGGAGACCCTTCTAGCGCTCAGTGTGAAAGAATTTTGTGAATAGCTGCTTCCGTTGTCGAGTTATTTGTCATTGTTCGAGGTCTGGTCCGTAGTAAAACACAGCACAATATTCAAGACCTTGTGTTTCTTAGCTCATTGACTCACATTATAAACGTGAGTGAAAAGTCACTCGTATTTAAATCGCTCTAGTGTCGTTATTTTTAAGAGTACAAACAAAAAATTACATCATTTTATTCAGGAGACCTTTCTAGCGCTCACTGTGAAAGAATTTTGTGAATAGCTGCTTCCGTTGTCGAGTTATTTGTCATTGTTCGAGGCCTGGTCCTTCATAAAAAAAACAGTAGAAAACTCCAGCCCTTGTGTGTCAGCCTCACCTTAGCCGCCCACTTTATTAGGAACACTTCTGTTCGTACATACAAACTACAAACACTCTTCTTAGAGTTTAGAGTTTATTTTATTTTTAAAAGGGACAGTGCACAAATTAAACATTATCCTTGTGTTAAGGACAGATGTCTGTCCCAGGTTATAGCAGTACATGCTAATTTCCGCCTGTAGTCACTTTGGTCATACTCTTGAATAGGTCTTCTTCATGATGGCTGCTGTCTCGAGCACACACACGATCATTGCATTGAAACATCATTGCGGGTCACACGTTCACGGCCAGCAAACATGCGTGAGCGAATTGCTTCGCGCACTGCATCCTCTCACAATTTCCCCCGGGGAATTGTCCGGTCTAGTTAGGATGCAGTGCTGCAGCACAGCAACCTATGGGCTCCCCTAGGGGAGCCCATAGGTTGCAGTGCAAAGCACTGCAACTATTGTTCTTCTACGTGTTTCTTTTTATTATTATTTTTATTTTTATTTTTATTATTCCTACGCAAATTTTGATTTCGAATAACTCAATAACCGTACGTCGCACACAGACAAACAATATATCAAAACGTGCGGCTCGATCGGACTCGCTATGCTATTACTTTTCTCTATAGAATACGATTTTTTCGCGACGTAGTCGCGAAAAAATCGCCCCAAAAAACCCCATTCATTTCTATGGAATTAATTGAAAAAAAAGCACTTTTTCAATGTTTTTCAAACATCCACTGCTCTGGCATGCTTTCACCTAGAGACATGATTCAAACTCTAAAACGTAGGAAAACTTCTCCTCTGTGGATCTGGCATTCAACTTTTCTGCTAGGTTTTACACTTTTGGATCAGGCCCGGTTCAAACGCCATGTGGTTTCTGGGAGAAAATCCGGCTTTTGAATGGGTGTCTATTGCGTTACACACCAGTGAAGGTCATTATCTTAGAGTGTAGGCGGCTTCAAAAAAAAGGTCAAACTTTCTCGCTTAAACTCTGTTTTCAGCCACAAATTTCACTCTACAGACATGATTTTCTCAAAAGTAGTAGGAAAACTTGTCCTGATTCACACAATGTGTCTACCTAAACGATAGGATTTACGGTTTTTGAATGACAAGCCTCAAAGTGAGGAGAGCACAGGTGAGCGGCCTCATTGACTCCCAGTATAAACGTTGCTGAAAAGTCACTCGTTTTTAACTCCCTGTAGCGTCCTCATTTTTAACAATACAAACAAAAAAATACATCATTTTATTCAGGAGACCCTTCTAGCGCTCACTGTGAAAGAATTTTGTGAATAGCTGCTTCCGTTGTCGAGTTATTTGTCATTGTTCGAGGCCTGGTCCTTCATAAAAAAACAGTAGAAAACTCCAGCCCTTGTGTGGCAGCCTCACCTTAGCCGCCCACTTTATTAGGAACACTTCTGTTCGTACATACAAACTACAAACACTCTTCTTAGAGTTTAGAGTTTATTTTATTTTTAAAAGGGACAGTGCACAAATTAAACATTATCCTTGTGTTAAGATCAGATGTCTGTCCCAGGTTATAAAAAAAAAAATCGTCACAAAAAAACCCCATTCATTTCTATGGAATTAATTGAAAAAAAGCACTTTTTCAACGTTTTTCAAACGTCTGCTGCTCTGGCATGCTTTCACCTAGAGACGTGATTCAAACTCTAAAACGTAGGAAAACTTCTCCTCTGTGGATCTGTCATTCAACTTTTCTGCTAGGTTCTACACTTACATGCTCAAAATTTCAAACTTAAACTGTTTTCAGCCACAAATTTCACACTACAGACATAATTTTCTCAGAAGTAGTAGTCACACTTGTCCCAAAAAAAACCCATTAATTTCTATGGAATTAATTGGAAAAAAAAGCACTTTTTCAAACATCCGCTGCTCTGAGAAACTGAGAAGAGGGCAGCCGACAGGCCTCACCTTAGCCGCCCACTTTATTAGGAACACTTCTGTTCGTACATACAAACTACAAACACTCATCTTAGTGTTTAGAGTTTATTTTATTTTTAAAAGGGACAGTGCACAAATTAAACATTATCCTTGTGGTAAGGACAGATGTCTGTCCCAGGTTATAGCAGTACATGCTAATTTCCGCCTGTAGTCACTTTGTTCATGCTCTTGAATAGGTCTCCTTCATGACGGCTGCTGTCTCAAGCACACACACGATCATTGCATTGAAACATCATTGCTGGTCACACATTCACGGCCGGCAAACATGCATGACCGAATTGCTTCGCGCACTGCATCCTCTCACAATTTCCCCCGGGGAATTGTCCGGTCTAGTTAGGATGCAGTGCTGCAGCACAGCAACCTATGGGCTCCCCTAGGGGAGCCCATAGGTTGCAGTGCAAAGCACTGCAACTATTGTTCTTCTACGTATTTCTTCTTCTTCTTATTATTCCTACGCAAATTTTGATTTCGAATAACTCAATAACCGTACGTCGCACACAGACAAACAATATATCAAAACGTGCGGCTCGATCGGACTCGCTATGCTATTACTTTTCTCTATAGAATACGATTTTTTCGCGACGTAGTCGCGAAAAAATCGCCCCAAAAAACCCCATTCATTTCTATGGAATTAATTGAAAAAAAAGCACTTTTTCAATGTTTTTCAAACATCCACTGCTCTGGCATGCTTTCACCTAGAGACATGATTCAAACTCTAAAACGTAGGAAAACTTCTCCTCTGTGGATCTGGCATTCAACTTTTCTGCTAGGTTTTACACTTTCGGATCAGGCCCGGTTCAAACGCCATGTGGTTTCTGGGAGAAAATCCGGCTTTTGAATGGGTGTCTATTGCGTTACACACCAGTGAGGGTCATTAAGATTAGAGTGTAGGCGGCTTCAAAAAAAAGGTCAAACTTTCTCGCTTAAACTCCGTTTTCAGCCACAAATTTCACTCTACAGACATGATTTTCTCAAAAGTACTAGGAAAACTTGTCCTGATTCACACAATGTGTCTACCTAAACGATAGGATTTACGGTTTTTGAATGACAAGCCTCAAAGTGAGGAGAGCACAGGTGAGCGGCCTCATTGACTCCCATTGTAAACGTTGCTGAAAAGTCACTCGTTTTTAACTCCCTGTAGCGTCCTCATTTTTAACAATACAAACAAAAAAATACATCATTTTATTCAGGAGACCCTTCTAGCGCTCACTGTGAAAGAATTTTGTGAATAGCTGCTTCCGTTGTCGAGTTATTTGTCATTGTTCGAGGCCTGGTCCTTCATAAAAAAAACAGTAGAAAACTCCAGCCCTTGTGTGTCAGCCTCACCTTAGCCGCCCACTTTATTAGGAACACTTCTGTTCGTACATACAAACTACAAACACTCTTCTTAGAGTTTAGAGTTTATTTTATGTTTAAACCGTGTTTTCAGCCACAAATTTCACTCTACAGACATGATTTTCTCAAAAGTAGTAGGAAAACTTGTCCTGATTCACACAATGTGTCTACCTAAACGATAGGATTTACGGTTTTTGAATGACAAGCCTCAAAGTGAGGAGAGCACAGGTGAGCGGCCTCATTGACTCCCAGTATAAACGTTGCTGAAAAGTCACTCGTTTTTAACTCCCTGTAGCGTCCTCATTTTTAACAATACAAACAAAAAAATACATCATTTTATTCAGGAGACCCTTCTAGCGCTCACTGTGAAAGAATTTTGTGAATAGCTGCTTCCGTTGTCGAGTTATTTGTCATTGTTCGAGGCCTGGTCCTTCATAAAAAAACAGTAGAAAGCTCCAGCCCTTGTGTGGCAGCCTCACCTTAGCCGCCCACTTTATTAGGAACACTTCTGTTCGTACATACAAACTACAAACACTCTTCTTAGAGTTTAGAGTTTATTTTATTTTTAAAAGGGACAGTGCACAAATTAAACATTATCCTTGTGTTAAGATCAGATGTCTGTCCCAGGTTATAAAAAAAAAAATCGTCACAAAAAAACCCCATTCATTTCTATGGAATTTATTGAAAAAAAGCACTTTTTCAACGTTTTTCAAACGTCTGCTGCTCTGGCATGCTTTCACCTAGAGACGTGATTCAAACTCTAAAACGTAGGAAAACTTCTCCTCTGTGGATCTGGCATTCAACTTTTCTGCTAGGTTCTACACTTACATGCTCAAAATTTCAAACTTAAACTGTTTTCAGCCACAAATTTCACACTACAGACATAATTTTCTCAGAAGTAGTAGTCACACTTGTCCCAAAAAAAACCCATTAATTTCTATGGAATTAATTGGAAAAAAAGCACTTTTTCAAACATCCGCTGCTCTGAGAAACTGAGAAGAGGGCAGCCGACAGGCCTCACCTTAGCCGCCCACTTTATTAGGAACACTTCTGTTCGTACATACAAACTACAAACACTCTTCTTAGTGTTTAGAGTTTATTTTATTTTTAAAAGGGACAGTGCACAAATTAAACATTATCCTTGTGGTAAGGACAGATGTCTGTCCCAGGTTATAGCAGTACATGCTAATTTCCGCCTGTAGTTACTTTGTTCATGCTCTTGAATAGGTCTCCTTCATGACGGCTCCTGTCTCAAGCACACACACGATCATTGCATTGAAACATCATTGCTGGTCACACATTCACGGCCGGCAAACATGCATGACCGAATTGCTTCGCGCACTGCATCCTCTCACAATTTCCCCCGGGGAATTGTCCGGTCTAGTGTTATATTTGTTACTCTTCCTACACAAATTTTGATTTCGAATAACACAATAACCGTACGTCGCACACAGACAAACAATGTATCAAAACGTGCGGCTCGATCGGACTCGCTATGCTATTACTTTTCTCTATAGAATACGATTTTTTCGCGACATAGTCGCGAAAAAATCGTCCAAAAAAACCCCATTCATTTCTATGGAATTAATTGAAAAAAAAGCACTTTTTCAATGTTTTTCAAACATCCACTGCTCTGGCATGCTTTCACCTAGAGACATGATTCAAACTCTAAAACGTAGGAAAACTTCTCCTCTGTGGATCTGGCATTCAACTTTTCTGCTAGGTTTTACACTTTCGGATCAGGCCCGGTTCAAACGCCATGTGGTTTCTGGGAGAAAATCCGGCTTTTGAATGGGTGTCTATTGCGTTACACACCAGTGAGGGTCGTTAAGCTTAGAGTGTAGGCGGCTTCAAAAAAAAGGTCAAACTTTCTCGCTTAAACTCTGTTTTCAGCCACAAATTTCACTCTACAGACATGTTTTTCTCAAAAGTAGTAGGAAAACTTGTCCTGATTCACACAATGTGTTTACCTAAACGATAGGATTTACGGTTTTTGAATGACAAGCCTCAAAGTGAGGAGAGCACAGGTGAGCGGCCTCATTGACTCCCAGTATAAACGTTGCTGAAAAGTCACTCGTTTTTAACTCCCTGTAGCGTCCTCATTTTTAACAATACAAACAAAAAAATACATCATTTTATTCAGGAGACCCTTCTAGCGCTCACTGTGAAAGAATTTTGTGAATAGCTGCTTCCGTTGTCGAGTTATTTGTCATTGTTCGAGGCCTGGTCCTTCATAAAAAAAACAGTAGAAAACTCCAGCCCTTGTGTGTCAGCCTCACCTTAGCCGCCCACTTTATTAGGAACACTTCTGTTCGTACATACAAACTACAAACACTCTTCTTAGAGTTTAGAGTTTATTTTATTTTTAAAAGGGACAGTGCACAAATTAAACATTATCCTTGTGTTAAGGACAGATGTCTGTCCCAGGTTATAGCAGTACATGCTAATTTCTGCCTGTAGTCACTTTGGTCATACTCTTGAATAGGTCTTCTTCATGATGGCTGCTGTCTCGAGCACACACACGATCATTGCATTGAAACATCATTGCGGGTCACACGTTCACGGCCAGCGAACGTGCGTGAGCGAATTGCTTCGCGCACTGCATCCTCTCACAATTTCCCCCGGGGAATTGTCCGGTCTAGTGTTATATTTGTTACTCTTCCTACACAAATTTTGATTTCGAGTAACACAATAACCGTACGTCGCACACAGACAAACAATGTATCAAAACGTGCGGCTCGATCGGACTCGCTATGCTATTACTTTTCTCTACAGAATACGATTTTTTCGCGACGTAGTCGCGACAAAATCGTCCAAAAAAAACCCATTCATTTCTATGGAATTAATTGAAAAAAAAGCACTTTTTCAACATTTTTCAAACATCCGCTGCTCTGGCATGCTTTCACCTAGAGACGCCTCAAGCACACACACAATCATTGCATTGAAACATCATTGCGGGTCAAGCATTCACGGCCGGCGAACATGCGTGACCGAATTGCTTCGCGCACTGCATCCTCTCACAATTTCCCCCGGGGAATTGTCCGGTCTAGTTAGGATGCAGTGCTGCAGCACAGCAACCTATGGGCTCCCCTAGGGGAGCCCATAGGTTGCAGTGCAAAGCACTGCAACTATTGTTCTTCTACGTATTTCTTCTTCTTATTAGGATGCAGTGCTGCAGCACAGCAACCTATGGGCTCCCCTAGGGGAGCCCATAGGTTGCAGTGCAAAGCACTGCAACTATTGTTCTTCTACGTGTTTCTTCTTATTATTATTATTCCTACGCAAATTTTGATTTCGAATAACTCAATAACCGTACGTCGCACACAGACAAACAATACATCAAAACGTGCGGCTCGATCGGACTCGCTATGCTATTACTTTTCTCTACAGTTTACGATTTTTTCGCGACGTAGTCGCGAAAAAATCGCCCCAAAAACCCCCATTCATTTCTATGGAATTAATTGAAAAAAAAGCACTTTTTCAAACATCCGCTGCTCTGGCATGCTTTCACCTAGAGACGTGATTCAAACTCTAAAACGTAGGAAAACTTCTCCTCTGTGGATCTGGCATTAAACTTTTCTGCTAGGTTCTACACTTTCGGATCAGTCCCGGCTCAACCGCCATGTGGTTTCTGGGAGAAAATCCGGCTTTTGAATGGGTGTCTATTGCGTTACACACCAGTGAAGGTCATTATCTTAGAGTGTAGACAGTTTGAAAAAAAAGGTCAAACTTTCTCGCTTAAACTCTGTTTTCAGCCACAAATTTCACTCTACAGACATGATTTTCTCAAAAGTAGTAGGAAAACTTGTCCTGATTCACACAATGTGTCTACCTAAACGATAGGATTTACGGTTTTTGAATGACAAGCCTCAAAGTGAGGAGAGCACAGGTGAGCGGCCTCATTGACTCCCAGTATAAACGTTGCTGAAAAGTCACTCGTTTTTAACTCCCTGTAGCGTCCTCATTTTTAACAATACAAACAAAAAAATACATCATTTTATTCAGGAGACCCTTCTAGCGCTCACTGTGAAAGAATTTTGTGAATAGCTGCTTCCGTTGTCGAGTTATTTGTCATTGTTCGAGGTCTGGTCTGTAGTAAAACACAGCCCAAAATTCAAGACCTTGTGTGTTTTAGCTCATTGACATGCATTATAAACGGGATAGAAAAGTCACTCGTTTTTAAATCGCTCTAGTGTCGTTATTTTTAAGAGTACAAACAAAAAAATACATAATTTTATTCAGGAGACCCTTCTAGCGCTCACTGTGAAAGAATTTTGTGAATAGCTGCTTCCGTTGTCGAGTTATTTGTCATTGTTCGAGGTCTGGTCTGTAGTAAAACACAGCACAATATTCAAGACCTTGTGTTTCTTAGCTCATTGACTCACATTATAAACGTGAGTGAAAAGTCACTCGTTTTTAAATCGCTCTAGTGTCGTTATTTTTAAGAGTACAAACAAAAAAATACATCATTTTATTCAGGAGACCCTTCTAGCGCTCAGTGTGAAAGAATTTTGTGAATAGCTGCTTCCGTTGTCGAGTTATTTGTCATTGTTCGAGGTCTGGTCCGTAGTAAAACACAGCACAATATTCAAGACCTTGTGTGTCTTAGGTCATTGACACACATTATAAACATGAGTGAAAAGTCACTCGTTTTTAAATCGCTCTAGTGTCGTTATTTTAAAGAGTACAAACAAAAAAATACATCATTTTATTCAGGAGACCCTTCTAGCGCTCAGTGTGAAAGAATTTTGTGAATAGCTGCTTCCGTTGTCGAGTTATTTGTCATTGTTCGAGGTCTGGTCCGTAGTAAAACACAGCACAATATTCAAGACCTTGTGTTTCTTAGCTCATTGACTCACATTATAAACGTGAGTGAAAAGTCACTCGTATTTAAATCGCTCTAGTGTCGTTATTTTTAAGAGTACAAACAAAAAATTACATCATTTTATTCAGGAGACCTTTCTAGCGCTCACTGTGAAAGAATTTTGTGAATAGCTGCTTCCGTTGTCGAGTTATTTGTCATTGTTCGAGGCCTGGTCCTTCATAAAAAAAACAGTAGAAAACTCCAGCCCTTGTGTGTCAGCCTCACCTTAGCCGCCCACTTTATTAGGAACACTTCTGTTCGTACATACAAACTACAAACACTCTTCTTAGAGTTTAGAGTTTATTTTATTTTTAAAAGTGACAGTGCACAAATTAAACATTATCCTTGTGTTAAGGACAGATGTCTGTCCCAGGTTATAGCAGTACATGCTAATTTCCGCCTGTAGTCACTTTGGTCATACTCTTGAATAGGTCTTCTTCATGATGGCTGCTGTCTCGAGCACACACACGATCATTGCATTGAAACATCATTGCGGGTCACACGTTCACGGCCAGCAAACATGCGTGAGCGAATTGCTTCGCGCACTGCATCCTCTCACAATTTCCCCCGGGGAATTGTCCGGTCTAGTTAGGATGCAGTGCTGCAGCACAGCAACCTATGGGCTCCCCTAGGGGAGCCCATAGGTTGCAGTGCAAAGCACTGCAACTATTGTTCTTCTACGTATTTCTTCTTCTTCTTCTTCTTCTTCTTCCTCCTACGCAAATTTTGATTTCGAATAACTCAAGAACCGTACGTCGCACACAGACAAACAATATATCAAAACGTGCGGCTCGATCGGACTCGCTATGCTATTACTTTTCTCTATAGAATACGATTTTTTCGCGACGTAGTCGCGAAAAAATCGCCCCAAAAAACCCCATTCATTTCTATGGAATTAATTGAAAAAAAAGCACTTTTTCAATGTTTTTCAAACATCCACTGCTCTGGCATGCTTTCACCTAGAGACATGATTCAAACTCTAAAACGTAGGAAAACTTCTCCTCTGTGGATCTGGCATTCAACTTTTCTGCTAGGTTTTACACTTTCGGATCAGGCCCGGTTCAAACGCCATGTGGTTTCTGGGAGAAAATCCGGCTTTTGAATGGGTGTCTATTGCGTTACACACCAGTGAAGGTCATTATCTTAGAGTGTAGACAGTTTGAAAAAAAAGGTCAAACTTTCTCGCTTAAACTCTGTTTTCAGCCACAAATTTCACTCTACAGACATGATTTTCTCAAAAGTAGTAGGAAAACTTGTCCTGATTCACACAATGTGTCTACCTAAACGATAGGATTTACGGTTTTTGAATGACAAGCCTCAAAGTGAGGAGAGCACAGGTGAGCGGCCTCATTGACTCCCAGTATAAACGTTGCTGAAAAGTCACTCGTTTTTAACTCCCTGTAGCGTCCTCATTTTTAACAATACAAACAAAAAAATACATCATTTTATTCAGGAGACCCTTCTAGCGCTCACTGTGAAAGAATTTTGTGAATAGCTGCTTCCGTTGTCGAGTTATTTGTCATTGTTCGAGGCCTGGTCCATAGCAATTTACAGCAGACACCTGACATAATCTTGTGTGTGTTTCTTAACTCTCCTGTTCAGGCCCATCACCATGCCAATTGGGGCCAGTGACGGGGCAGAGGGAAAAGCTGTCTCAAGAACACACACATCATGCTCAAAATTTCAAACTTAAACTGTTTTCAGCCACAAATTTCACACTACAGACATAATTTTCTCAAAAGTAGTAGTCACACTTGTCCCAAAAAAAACCCATTCATTTCTATGGAATTAATTGGAAAAAAAAGCACTTTTTCAACGTTTTTCAAACATCCGCTGCTCTGGCATGCTTTCACCTAGAGACGTGATTCAACCTCTAAAACGTAGGAAAACTTCTCCTCTGTGGATCTGGCATTAAACTTTTCTGCTAGGTTCTACACTTTCGGATCAGTCCCGGCTCAACCGCCATGTGGTTTCTGGGAGAAAATCCGGCTTTTGAATGGGTGTCTATTGCGTTACACACCAGTGAAGGTCATTATCTTAGAGTGTAGACAGTTTGAAAAAAAAGGTCAAACTTTCTCGCTTAAACTCTGTTTTCAGCCACAAATTTCACTCTACAGACATGATTTTCTCAAAAGTAGTAGGAAAACTTGTCCTGATTCACACAATGTGTCTACCTAAACGGTAGGATTTACGGTTTTTGAATGACAAGCCTCAAAGCGAGGAGAGCACAGGTGAGCGGCCTCATTGACTCCCAGTATAAACGTTGCTGAAAAGTCACTCGTTTTTAACTCCCTGTAGCGTCCTCATTTTTAACAATACAAACAAAAAAATACATCATTTTATTCAGGAGACCCTTCTAGCGCTCACTGTGAAAGAATTTTGTGAATAGCTGCTTCCGTTGTCGAGTTATTTGTCATTGTTCGAGGCCTGGTCCTTCATAAAAAAAACAGTAGAAAACTCCAGCCCTTGTGTGTCAGCCTCACCTTAGCCGCCCACTTTATTAGGAACACTTCTGTTCGTACATACAAACTACAAACACTCTTCTTAGAGTTTAGAGTTTATTTTATTTTTAAAAGGGACAGTGCACAAATTAAACATTATCCTTGTGTTAAGGACAGATGTCTGTCCCAGGTTATAGCAGTACATGCTAATTTCCGCCTGTAGTCACTTTGGTCATACTCTTGAATAGGTCTTCTTCATGATGGCTGCTGTCTCGAGCACACACACAATCATTGCATTGAAACATCATTGCGGGTCACACGTTCACGGCCAGCAAACATGCGTGAGCGAATTGCTTCGCGCACTGCATCCTCTCACAATTTCCCCCGGGGAATTGTCCGGTCTAGTGTTATATTTGTTACTCTTCCTACACAAATTTTGATTTCGAGTAACACAATAACCGTACGTCGCACACAGACAAACAATGTATCAAAACGTGCGGCTCGATCGGACTCGCTATGCTATTACTTTTCTCTATAGAATACGATTTTTTCGCGACGTAGTCGCGAAAAAATCGTCCAAAAAAACCCCATTCATTTCGATGGAATTAATTGAAAAAAAAGCACTTTTTCAACGTTTTTCAAACATCCGCTGCTCTGGCATGCTTTCACCTAGAGACGTGATTCAAACTCTAAAACGTAGGAAAACTTCTCCTCTGTGGATCTGACCTTCAACTTTTCTGCTAGGTTCTACACTTTCGGATCAGTCCCGGCTCAAACGCCATGTTGGTTCCGGGAGAAAATCCGGCTTTTTATGGGTGTCTATTGCGTTACACACCAGTGGACCTCGTTATGCTCAGAGTGGAGAGAGGTTAAAAAAAAAGGTCAAACTTTCTCGCTTAAACTCTGTTTTCAGCCACAAATTTCACTCTACAGACATGATTTTCTCAAAAGTAGTAGGAAAACTTGTCCTGATTCACACAATGTGTCTACCTAAACGATAGGATTTACGGTTTTTGAATGACAAGCCTCAAAGTGAGGAGAGCACAGGTGAGCGGCCTCATTGACTCCCAGTATAAACGTTGCTGAAAAGTCACTCGTTTTTAACTCCCTGTAGCGTCCTCATTTTTAACAATACAAACAAAAAAATACATCATTTTATTCAGGAGACCCTTCTAGCGCTCACTGTGAAAGAATTTTGTGAATAGCTCCTTCCGTTGTCGAGTTATTTGTCATTGTTCGAGGCCTGGTCCTTCATAAAAAAAACAGTAGAAAACTCCAGCCCTTGTGTGTCAGCCTCACCTTAGCTGCCCACTTTATTAGGAACACTTCTGTTCGTACATACAAACTACAAACACTCTTCTTAGAGTTTAGAGTTTATTTCATTTTTAAAAGGGACAGTGCACAAATTAAACATTATCCTTGTAGGAAAACTTGTCCTGATTCACACAATGTGTCTACCTAAACGATAGGATTTACGGTTTTTGAATGACAAGCGTCAAACTGAGGACAGGGCAGCTGACAGGCTTCATTGAAACCCATTGTAAACATGAGAGAAAAGTCACTCGTTTTTAAATCGCTCTATTGTCGTTATTTTTAAGAGTACAAACAAAAAAATACATCATTTTATTCAGGAGACCCTTCTAGCGCTCACTGTGAAAGAATTTTGTGAATAGCTGCTTCCGTTGTCGAGTTATTTGTTATTGTTCGAGGCCTGGTCCTTCATAAAAAAACAGTAGAAAACTCCCGCCCTTGTGTGTCTTAGCCTCACCTTAGCCGCCCACTTTATTAGGAACACTTCTGTTCGTACATACAAACTACAAACACTCTTCTTAGTGTTTAGAGTTTATTTTATTTTTAAAAGGGACAGTGCACAAATTAAACATTATCCTTGTGGTAAGGACAGATGTCTGTCCCAGGTTATAGCAGTACATGCTAATTTCCGCCTGTAGTCACTTTGTTCATGCTCTTGAATAGGTCTTCTTCATGATGGCTGCTGTCTAGAGCACACACACAATCATTGCATTGAAACATCATTGCGGGTCACACATTCACGGCCAGCGAACATGCGTGAGCGAATTGCTTCGCGCACTGCATCCTCTCACAATTTCCCCCGGGGAATTGTCTGGTCTAGTTAGGATGCAGTGCTGCAGCACAGCAACCTATGGGCTCCCCTAGGGGAGCCCATAGGTTGCAGTGCAAAGCACTGCAACTATTGTTCTTCTACGTGTTTCCTCTTATTATTATTATTCCTACGCAAATTTTGATTTCGAATAACTCAATAACCGTACGTCGCACACAGACAAACAATACATCAAAACGTGCGGCTCGATCGGACTCGCTATGCTATTACTTTTCTCTATAGAATACGATTTTTTCGCGACGTAGTCGCGAAAAAATCGCCCCAAAAAACCCCATTCATTTCTATGGAATTAATTGAAAAAAAAGCACTTTTTCAATGTTTTTCAAACATCCACTGCTCTGGCATGCTTTCACCTAGAGACATGATTCAAACTCTAAAACGTAGGAAAACTTCTCCTCTGTGGATCTGGCATTCAACTTTTCTGCTAGGTTTTACACTTTCGGATCAGGCCCGGTTCAAACGCCATGTGGTTTCTGGGAGAAAATCCGGCTTTTGAATGGGTGTCTATTGCGTTACACACCAGTGAAGGTCATTATCTTAGAGTGTAGGCGGCTTCAAAAAAAAGGTCAAACTTTCTCGCTTAAACTCTGTTTTCAGCCACAAATTTCACTCTACAGACATGATTTTCTCAAAAGTAGTAGGAAAACTTGTCCTGATTCACACAATGTGTCTACCTAAACGATAGGATTTACGGTTTTTGAATGACAAGCCTCAAAGCGAGGAGAGCACAGGTGAGCGGCCTCATTGACTCCCAGTATAAACGTTGCTGAAAAGTCACTCGTTTTTAACTCCCTGTAGCGTCCTCATTTTTAACAATACAAACAAAAAAATACATCATTTTATTCAGGAGACCCTTCTAGCGCTCACTGTGAAAGAATTTTGTGAATAGCTGCTTCCGTTGTCGAGTTATTTGTCATTGTTCGAGGCCTGGTCCTTCATAAAAAAACAGTAGAAAACTCCAGCCCTTGTGTGGCAGCCTCACCTTAGCCGCCCACTTTATTAGGAACACTTCTGTTCGTACATACAAACTACAAACACTCTTCTTAGAGTTTAGAGTTTATTTTATTTTTAAAAGGGACAGTGCACAAATTAAACATTATCCTTGTGTTAAGATCAGATGTCTGTCCCAGGTTATAAAAAAAAAATCGTCACAAAAAAACCCCATTCATTTCTATGGAATTAATTGAAAAAAAGCACTTTTTCAACGTTTTTCAAACGTCTGCTGCTCTGGCATGCTTTCACCTAGAGACGTGATTCAAACTCTAAAACGTAGGAAAACTTCTCCTCTGTGGATCTGTCATTCAACTTTTCTGCTAGGTTCTACACTTACATGCTCAAAATTTCAAACTTAAACTGTTTTCAGCCACAAATTTCACACTACAGACATAATTTTCTCAAAAGTAGTAGTCACACTTGTCCCCAAAAAAACCCATTCATTTCAATGGAATTAATTGGAAAAAAAAAAGGACTTTTTCAAACATCCGCTGCTCTGAGAAACTGAGAGGAGGGCAGCCGACAGGCCTCACCTTAGCCGCCCACTTTATTAGGAACACTTCTGTTCGTACATACAAACTACAAACACTCTTCTTAGAGTTTAGAGTTTATTTTATTTTTAAAAGGGACAGTGCACAAATTAAACATTATCCTTGTGGTAAGGACAGATGTCTGTCCCAGGTTATAGCAGTACATGCTAATTTCCGCCTGTAGTCACTTTGGTCATACTGTTGAATAGCTCTTCTTCATGACGGCTGCTGTCTCAAGCACACACATAATCATTGCATTGAAACGTCATTGCGGGTCACACATTCACGGCCAGCAAACATGCGTGACCGAATTGCTTCGCGCACTGCATCCTCTCACAATTTCCCCCCGGGGAATTGTCCGGTCTAGTTAGGATGCAGTGCTGCAGCACAGCAACCTATGGGCTCCCCTAGGGGAGCCCATAGGTTGCAGTGCAAAGCACTGCAACTATTGTTCTTCTACGTATTTCTTCTTCTTATTAGGATGCAGTGCTGCAGCACAGCAACCTATGGGCTCCCCTAGGGGAGCCCATAGGTTGCAGTGCAAAGCACTGCAACTATTGTTCTTCTACGTATTTCTTCTTCTTCTTATTATTCCTACGCAAATTTTGATTTCGAATAACTCAATAACCGTACGTCGCACACAGACAAACAATATATCAAAACGTGCGGCTCGATCGGACTCGCTATGCTATTACTTTTCTCTATAGAATACGATTTTTTCGCGACGTAGTCGCGAAAAAATCGCCCCAAAAAACCCCATTCATTTCTATGGAATTAATTGAAAAAAAAGCACTTTTTCAATGTTTTTCAAACATCCACTGCTCTGGCATGCTTTCACCTAGAGACATGATTCAAACTCTAAAACGTAGGAAAACTTCTCCTCTGTGGATCTGGCATTCAACTTTTCTGCTAGGTTTTACACTTTCGGATCAGGCCCGGTTCAAACGCCATGTGGTTTCTGGGAGAAAATCCGGCTTTTGAATGGGTGTCTATTGCGTTACACACCAGTGAGGGTCATTAAGATTAGAGTGTAGGCGGCTTCAAAAAAAAGGTCAAACTTTCTCGCTTAAACTCCGTTTTCAGCCACAAATTTCACTCTACAGACATGATTTTCTCAAAAGTACTAGGAAAACTTGTCCTGATTCACACAATGTGTCTACCTAAACGATAGGATTTACGGTTTTTGAATGACAAGCCTCAAAGTGAGGAGAGCACAGGTGAGCGGCCTCATTGACTCCCATTGTAAACGTTGCTGAAAAGTCACTCGTTTTTAACTCCCTGTAGCGTCCTCATTTTTAACAATACAAACAAAAAAATACATCATTTTATTCAGGAGACCCTTCTAGCGCTCACTGTGAAAGAATTTTGTGAATAGCTGCTTCCGTTGTCGAGTTATTTGTCATTGTTCGAGGCCTGGTCCTTCATAAAAAAAACAGTAGAAAACTCCAGCCCTTGTGTGTCAGCCTCACCTTAGCCGCCCACTTTATTAGGAACACTTCTGTTCGTACATACAAACTACAAACACTCTTCTTAGAGTTTAGAGTTTATTTTATGTTTAAACCGTGTTTTCAGCCACAAATTTCACTCTACAGACATGATTTTCTCAAAAGTAGTAGGAAAACTTGTCCTGATTCACACAATGTGTCTACCTAAACGATAGGATTTACGGTTTTTGAATGACAAGCCTCAAAGTGAGGAGAGCACAGGTGAGCGGCCTCATTGACTCCCAGTATAAACGTTGCTGAAAAGTCACTCGTTTTTAACTCCCTGTAGCGTCCTCATTTTTAACAATACAAACAAAAAAATACATCATTTTATTCAGGAGACCCTTCTAGCGCTCACTGTGAAAGAATTTTGTGAATAGCTGCTTCCGTTGTCGAGTTATTTGTCATTGTTCGAGGCCTGGTCCTTCATAAAAAAACAGTAGAAAGCTCCAGCCCTTGTGTGGCAGCCTCACCTTAGCCGCCCACTTTATTAGGAACACTTCTGTTCGTACATACAAACTACAAACACTCTTCTTAGAGTTTAGAGTTTATTTTATTTTTAAAAGGGACAGTGCACAAATTAAACATTATCCTTGTGTTAAGATCAGATGTCTGTCCCAGGTTATAAAAAAAAAAATCGTCACAAAAAAACCCCATTCATTTCTATGGAATTTATTGAAAAAAAGCACTTTTTCAACGTTTTTCAAACGTCTGCTGCTCTGGCATGCTTTCACCTAGAGACGTGATTCAAACTCTAAAACGTAGGAAAACTTCTCCTCTGTGGATCTGGCATTCAACTTTTCTGCTAGGTTCTACACTTACATGCTCAAAATTTCAAACTTAAACTGTTTTCAGCCACAAATTTCACACTACAGACATAATTTTCTCAGAAGTAGTAGTCACACTTGTCCCAAAAAAAACCCATTAATTTCTATGGAATTAATTGGAAAAAAAGCACTTTTTCAAACATCCGCTGCTCTGAGAAACTGAGAAGAGGGCAGCCGACAGGCCTCACCTTAGCCGCCCACTTTATTAGGAACACTTCTGTTCGTACATACAAACTACAAACACTCTTCTTAGTGTTTAGAGTTTATTTTATTTTTAAAAGGGACAGTGCACAAATTAAACATTATCCTTGTGGTAAGGACAGATGTCTGTCCCAGGTTATAGCAGTACATGCTAATTTCCGCCTGTAGTTACTTTGTTCATGCTCTTGAATAGGTCTCCTTCATGACGGCTCCTGTCTCAAGCACACACACGATCATTGCATTGAAACATCATTGCTGGTCACACATTCACGGCCGGCAAACATGCATGACCGAATTGCTTCGCGCACTGCATCCTCTCACAATTTCCCCCGGGGAATTGTCCGGTCTAGTTAGGATGCAGTGCTGCAGCACAGCAACCTATGGGCTCCCCTAGGGGAGCCCATAGGTTGCAGTGCAAAGCACTGCAACTATTGTTCTTCTACGTATTTCTTCTTCTTATTCCTACGCAAATTTTGATTTCGAATACCTCAATAACCGTACGTCGCACACAGACAAACAATACATCAAAACGTGCGGCTCGATCGGACTCGCTATGCTATTACTTTTCTCTACAGTTTACGATTTTTTCGCGACGTAGTCGCGAAAAAATCGCCCCAAAAAACCCCATTCATTTCTATGGAATTAATTGAAAAAAAAGCACTTTTTCAACGTTTTTCAAACATCCGCTGCTCTGGCATGCTTTCACCTAGAGACATGATTCAAACTCTAAAACGTAGGAAAACTTCTCCTCTGTGGATCTGGCATTCAACTTTTCTGCTAGGTTTTACACTTTCGGATCAGGCCCGGTTCAAACGCCATGTGGTTTCTGGGAGAAAATCCGGCTTTTGAATGGGTGTCTATTGCGTTACACACCAGTGAGGGTCGTTAACTTAGAGTGTAGGCGGCTTCAAAAAAAAGCTCAAACTTTCTCGCTTAAACCGTGTTTTCATCCACAAATTTCACTCTACAGACATGATTTTCTCAAAAGTAGTAGGAAAACTTGTCCTGATTCACACAATGTGTCTACCTAAACGGTAGGATTTACGGTTTTTGAATGACAAGCCTCAAAGTGAGGAGAGCACAGGTGAGCGGCCTCATTGACTCCCATTATAAACGTTGCTGAAAAGTCACTCGTTTTTAACTCCCTGTAGCGTCCTCATTTTTAACAATACAAACAAAAAAATACATCATTTTATTCAGGAGACCCTTCTAGCGCTCACTGTGAAAGAATTTTGTGAATAGCTGCTTTCGTTGTCGAGTTATTTGTCATTGTTCGAGGCCTGGTCCATAGCAATTTACAGCAGACACCTGATAAAATCTTGTGTGTGTTTCATAACCTGCTCAGGCCTGTCACCATGCTTACTGGCTTCAGTAAGCGAGCACAGAGGGGAGGGGCCGGCTGTCTCAAGCACACAAATCATGGCATTGTAGCTTCATAGCAGGTCACACAACCGTACGTCGCACACAGACAAACAATATATCAAAACGTGCGGATCGATCGGACTCGCTATGCTATTAGTTTTCTCTATAGAATACGATTTTTTCGCGACGTAGTCGCGAAAAAATCGCCCCAAAAAACCCCATTCATTTCTATGGAATTAATTGGAAAAAAAGCACTTTTTCAACGTTTTTCAAACATCCGCTGCTCTGGCATGCTTTCACCTAGAGACATGATTCAAACTCTAAAACGTAGGAAACCTTCTCCTCTGTGGATCTGGCATTCAACTTTTCTGCTAGGTTTTACACTTTCGGATCAGGCCCGGTTCAAACGCCATGTGGTTTCTGGGAGAAAATCCGGCTTTTGAATGGGTGTCTATTGCGTTACACACCAGTGAGGGTCGTTACGCTTAGAGTGTAGGCGGCTTCAAAAAAAAGCTCAAACTTTCTCGCTTAAACCGTGTTTTCCGCCACAAATTTCACTCTACAGACATGATTTTCTCAAAAGTAGTAGGAAAACTTGTCCTGATTCACACAATGTGTCTACCTAAACGATAGGATTTACGGTTTTTGAATTACAAGCCTCAAAGTGAGGAGAGCACAGGTGAGCGGCCTCATTGACTCCCAGTATAAACGTTGCTGAAAAGTCACTCGTTTTTAACTCCCTGTAGCGTCCTCATTTTTAACAATACAAACAAAAAAATACATCATTTTATTCAGGAGACCCTTCTAGCGCTCACTGTGAAAGAATTTTGTGAATAGCTGCTTCCGTTGTCGAGTTATTTGTCATTGTTCGAGGCCTGGTCCTTCATAAAAAAACAGTAGAAAACTCCAGCCCTTGTGTGTCAGCCTCACCTTAGCCGCCCACTTTATTAGGAACACTTCTGTTCGTACATACAAACTACAAACACTCTTCTTAGAGTTTAGAGTTTATTTTATTTTTAAAAGGGACAGTGCACAAATTAAACATTATCCTTGTGTTAAGGACAGATGTCTGTCCCAGGTTATAGCAGTACATGCAAACAAACAGTACATTACTTTTCTCTATAGAATACGATTTTTTCGCGACGTAGTCGTGAAAAAATCGCCCCAAAAAACCCCATTCATTTCTATGGAATTAATTGAAAAAAAAGCACTTTTTCAACGTTTTTCAAACATCCGTTGCTCTGGCATGCTTTCACCTAGAGACATGATTCAAACTCTAAAACGTAGGAAAACTTCTCCTCTGTGGATCTGGCATTCAACTTTTCTGCTAGGTTTTACACTTTCGGATCAGGCCCGGTTCAAACGCCATGTGGTTTCTGGGAGAAAATCCGGCTTTTGAATGGGTGTCTATTGCGTTACACACCAGTGAGGGTCGTTACGCTTAGAGTGTAGGCGGCTTCAAAAAAAAGCTCAAACTTTCTCGCTTAAACCGTGTTTTCAGCCACAAATTTCACTCTACAGACATGATTTTCTCAAAAGTAGTAGGAAAACTTGTCCTGATTCACACAATGTGTCTACCTAAACGATAGGATTTACGGTTTTTGAATGACAAGCCTCAAAGTGAGGAGAGCACAGGTGAGCGGCCTCATTGACTCCCAGTATAAACGTTGCTGAAAAGTCACTCGTTTTTAACTCCCTGTAGCGTCCTCATTTTTAACAATACAAACAAAAAAATACATCATTTTATTCAGGAGACCCTTCTAGCGCTCACTGTGAAAGAATTTTGTGAATAGCTGCTTCCGTTGTCGAGTTATTTGTCATTGTTCGAGGCCTGGTCCTTCATAAAAAAAACAGTAGAAAACTCCAGCCCTTGTGTGTCAGCCTCACCTTAGCCGCCCACTTTATTAGGAACACTTCTGTTCGTACATTCAAACTACAAACACTCTTCTTAGAGTTTAGAGTTTATTTTATTTTTAAAAGGGACAGTGCACAAATTAAACATTATCCTTGTGTTAAGGACAGATGTCTGTCCCAGGTTATAGCAGTACATGCTAATTTCCGCCTGTAGGCACTTTGTTCATACTCTTGAATAGGTCTTCTTCATGACGGCTGCTGTCTCGAGCACACACACAATCATTGCATTGAAACATCATTGCGGGTCACACATTCACGGCCAGCAAACATGCGTGACCGAATTGCTTCACGCACTGCATCCTCTCACAATTTCCCCCGGGGAATTGTCCGGTCTAGTGTTATATTTGTTACTCTTCCTACACAAATTTCGATTTCGATTAACTCAATAACCGTACGTCGCACACAGACAAACAATATATCAAAACGTGCGGCTCGATCGGACTCGCTATGCTATTACTTTTCTCTATAGAAAACGATTTTTTCGCGACGTAGTCGCGAAAAAATCACCCCAAAAAACCCCATTCATTTCTATGGAATTAACTGAAAAAAAGCACTTTTTCAACGTTTTTCAAACGTCCGCTGCTCTGGCATGCTTTAACCTAGAGACGTGATTCAAACTCTAAAACGTAGGAAAACTTCTCCTCTGTGGATCTGGCATTCAACTTTCCTGCTAGGTTCTACACTTTTGGATCAGTCCCTGCTCAAACGCCATGTGGGTTCCGGGAGAAAATCCGGCTTTTGAATGGGTGTCTATTGCGTTACACACCAGTGAAGGTCGTTAAGCTTAGAGTGTAGACAGCTTGGAATAAAAGCTCAAACTTTCTCGCTTAAACTGTGTTTTCATCCACAAATTTCACTCTACAGACATGATTTTCTCAAAAGTAGTAGGAAAACTTGTCCTGATTCACACAGTGTGTCTATCTAAATGATAGGATTTTCAATTTTTGAATGAGAAGCCTCAAACTGAGAAGAGGGCAGCCAAATGGCCTCACCTTAGCCGCCCACTTTATTAGGAACACTTCTGTTCGTACATACAAACTACAACCACTCTTCTTAAAGTTTATTCTATTTTTAAAAGGGACAGTGCACAAATTAAACATTATCCTTGTGGTAAGGACAGATGTCTGTCCCAGGTTATAGCAGTACATGCTAATTTCCGCCTGTAGTCACTTTGGTTATACTGTTGAATAGCTCTTCTTCATGACGGCTGCTGTCTCAAGCACACACACACAATCATTGCATTGAAACATCATTGCGGGTCACACGTTCACGGCCAGCGAACATGCGTGACCGAATTGCTTCGCGCACTGCATCCTCTCACAATTTCCCCCGGGGAATTGTCCGGTCTAGTTAGGATGCAGTGCTGCAGCACAGCAACCTATGGGCTCCCCTAGGGGAGCCCATAGGTTGCAGTGCAAAGCACTGCAACTATTGTTCTTCTACGTATTTCTTCTTCTTCTTCTTCTTCTTATTATTCCTACGCAAATTTTGATTTCGAATAACTCAATAACCGTACGTCGCACACAGACAAACAATATATCAAAACGTGCGGCTCGATCGGACTCGCTATGCTATTACTTTTCTCTATAGATTGCGATTTTTTCGCGACGTAGTCGCGAAAAAATCGCCCCAAAAAACCCCATTCATTTCTATGGAATTAATTGAAAAAAAAGCACTTTTTCAATGTTTTTCAAACATCCACTGCTCTGGCATGCTTTCACCTAGAGACATGATTCAAACTCTAAAACGTAGGAAAACTTCTCCTCTGTGGATCTGGCATTCAACTTTTCTGCTAGGTTTTACACTTTCGGATCAGGCCCGGTTCAAACGCCATGTGGTTTCTGGGAGAAAATCCGGCTTTTGAATGGGTGTCTATTGCGTTACACACCAGTGAAGGTCATTATCTTAGAGTGTAGGCGGCTTCAAAAAAAAGGTCAAACTTTCTCGCTTAAACTCTGTTTTCAGCCACAAATTTCACTCTACAGACATGATTTTCTCAAAAGTAGTAGGAAAACTTGTCCTGATTCACACAATGTGTCTACCTAAACGATAGGATTTACGGTTTTTGAATGACAAGCCTCAAAGTGAGGAGAGCACAGGTGAGCGGCCTCATTGACTCCCAGTATAAACGTTGCTGAAAAGTCACTCGTTTTTAACTCCCTGTAGCGTCCTCATTTTTAACAATACAAACAAAAAAATACATCATTTTATTCAGGAGACCCTTCTAGCGCTCACTGTGAAAGAATTTTGTGAATAGCTGCTTCCGTTGTCGAGTTATTTGTCATTGTTCGAGGCCTGGTCCTTCATAAAAAAACAGTAGAAAACTCCAGCCCTTGTGTGGCAGCCTCACCTTAGCCGCCCACTTTATTAGGAACACTTCTGTTCGTACATACAAACTACAAACACTCTTCTTAGAGTTTAGAGTTTATTTTATTTTTAAAAGGGACAGTGCACAAATTAAACATTATCCTTGTGTTAAGATCAGATGTCTGTCCCAGGTTATAAAAAAAAAATCGTCACAAAAAAACCCCATTCATTTCTATGGAATTAATTGAAAAAAAGCACTTTTTCAACGTTTTTCAAACGTCTGCTGCTCTGGCATGCTTTCACCTAGAGACGTGATTCAAACTCTAAAACGTAGGAAAACTTCTCCTCTGTGGATCTGTCATTCAACTTTTCTGCTAGGTTCTACACTTACATGCTCAAAATTTCAAACTTAAACTGTTTTCAGCCACAAATTTCACACTACAGACATAATTTTCTCAGAAGTAGTAGTCACACTTGTCCCAAAAAACCCCCATTAATTTCTATGGAATTAATTGGAAAAAAAAGCACTTTTTCAAACATCCGCTGCTCTGAGAAACTGAGAAGAGGGCAGCCGACAGGCCTCACCTTAGCCGCCCACTTTATTAGGAACACTTCTGTTCGTACATACAAACTACAAACACTCTTCTTAGTGTTTAGAGTTTATTTTATTTTTAAAAGGGACAGTGCACAAATTAAACATTATCCTTGTGGTAAGGACAGATGTCTGTCCCAGGTTATAGCAGTACATGCTAATTTCCGCCTGTAGTCACTTTGTTCATGCTCTTGAATCGCTCTTCTTCATGATGGCTGCTGTCTAGAGCACACACACAATCATTGCATTGAAACATCATTGCGGGTCACACATTCACGGCCAGCGAACATGCGTGAGCGAATTGCTTCGCGCACTGCATCCTCTCACAATTTCCCCCGGGGAATTGTCCGGTCTAGTGTTATATTTGTTACTCTTCCTACACAAATTTTGATTTCGAGTAACACAATAACCGTACGTCGCACACAGACAAACAATGTATCAAAACGTGCGACTCGATCGGACTCGCTATGCTATTACTTTTCTCTATAGAATACGATTTTTTCGCGACGTAGTCACGAAAAAATCGCCCCAAAAAACCCCATTCATTTCTATGGAATTAATTGAAAAAAAAGCACTTTTTCAACGTTTTTCAAACGTCCGCTGCTCTGGCATGCTTTCACCTAGAGACGTGATTCAAACTCTAAAACGTAGGAAAACTTCTCCTCTGTGGATCTGGCATTCAACTTTTCTGCTAGGTTCTACACGTTCGGATCAGTCCCGGGTCAAACGCCATGTGGTTTCTGGGAGAAAATCCGGCTTTTGAATGGGTGTCTATTGCGTTACACACCAGTGGACCTCGTTTAGCTCAGAGTGGAGAGAGGTTCAAAAAAAAGGTCAAACTTTCTCGCTTAAACTCTGTTTTCAGCCACAAATTTCACTCTACAGACATGATTTTCTCAAAAGTAGTAGGAAAACTTGTCCTGATTCACACAATGTGTCTACCTAAACGATAGGATTTACGGTTTTTGAATGACAAGCCTCAAAGTGAGGAGAGCACAGGTGAGCGGCCTCATTGACTCCCAGTATAAACGTTGCTGAAAAGTCACTCATTTTTAACTCCCTGTAGCGTCCTCATTTTTAACAATACAAACAAAAAAATACATCATTTTATTCAGGAGACCCTTCTAGCGCTCACTGTGAAAGAATTTTGTGAATAGCTGCTTCCGTTGTCGAGTTATTTGTCATTGTTCGAGGCCTGGTCCTTCATAAAAAAAACAGTAGAAAACTCCAGCCCTTGTGTGTCAGCCTCACCTTAGCCGCCCACTTTATTAGGAACACTTCTGTTCGTACATACAAACTACAAACACTCTTCTTAGAGTTTAGAGTTTATTTTATTTTTAAAAGGGACAGTGCACAAATTAAACATTATCCTTGTGTTAAGGACAGATGTCTGTCCCAGGTTATAGCAGTACATGCTAATTTCCGCCTGTAGTCACTTTGGTCATACTCTTGAATAGGTCTTCTTCATGATGGCTGCTGTCTCGAGCACACACATAATCATTGCATTGAAACATCATTGCGGGTCACACGTTCACGGCCAGCGAACGTGCGTGAGCGAATTGCTTCGCGCACTGCATCCTCTCACAATTTCCCCCGGGGAATTGTCCGGTCTAGTGTTATATTTGTTACTCTTCCTACACAAATTTTGATTTCGAGTAACACAATAACCGTACGTCGCACACAGACAAACAATGTATCAAAAAGTGCGGCTCGATCGGACTCGCTATGCTATTACTTTTCTCTATAGAATACGATTTTTTCGCGACGTAGTCGCGAAAAAATCGCCCCAAAAAACCCCATTCATTTCTATGGAATTAATTGAAAAAAAAGCACTTTTTCAATGTTTTTCAAACATCCACTGCTCTGGCATGCTTTCACCTAGAGACATGATTCAAACTCTAAAACGTAGGAAAACTTCTCCTCTGTGGATCTGGCATTCAACTTTTCTGCTAGGTTTTACACTTTCGGATCAGTCCCGGGTCAAACGCCATGTGGTTTCTGGGAGAAAATCCGGCTTTTGAATGGGTGTCTATTGCGTTACACACCAGTGGACCTCGTTAAGGTCAGAGTGGAGAGAGGTTCAAAAAAAAGGTCAAACTTTCTCGCTTAAACTCTGTTTTCATCCACAAATTTCACTCTACAGACATGATTTTCTCAAAAGTAGTAGGAAAACTTGTCCTGATTCACACAATGTGTCTACCTAAACGATAGGATTTACGGTTTTTGAATGACAAGCCTCAAAGTGAGGAGAGCACAGGTGAGCGGCCTCATTGACTCCCAGTATAAACGTTGCTGAAAAGTCACTCGTTTTTAACTCCCTGTAGCGTCCTCATTTTTAACAATACAAACAAAAAAATACATCATTTTATTCAGGAGACCCTTCTAGCGCTCACTGTGAAAGAATTTTGTGAATAGCTGCTTCCGTTGTCGAGTTATTTGTCATTGTTCGAGGCCTGGTCCTTCATAAAAAAAACAGTAGAAAACTCCAGCCCTTGTGTGTCAGCCTCACCTTAGCCGCCCACTTTATTAGGAACACTTCTGTTCGTTCATACAAACTACAAACACTCTTCTTAGAGTTTAGAGTTTATTTTATTTTTAAAAGGGACAGTGCACAAATTAAACATTATCCTTGTAGGAAAACTTGTCCTGATTCACTCAATGTGTCTACCTAAACGATAGGATTTACGGTTTTTCAATGACAAGCGTCAAACTGAGGACAGGGCAGCTGACAGGCTTCATTGAAACCCATTGTAAACATGAGAGAAAAGTCACTCGTTTTTAAATCACTCTATTGTCGTTATTTTTAAGAGTACAAACAAAAAAATACATCATTTTATTCAGGAGACCCTTCTAGCGCTCACTGTGAAAGAATTTTGTGAATAGAAGCTTTCGTTGTCGAGTTATTTGTGATTGTTCGAGGCCTACTTCTTAGCAAAACACAGCAGAAACCTGACATAATCTTGTGTGTGTCTCTTAACTCTCCTGTTCAGGCCCGTCACCATGCCGATTGGGGCCAGTGACGGGGCAGAGGGAAAAGCTGTCTCAAGCACACACACATCATGCTCAAAATTTCAAACTTAAACTGTTTTCAGCCACAAATTTCACACTACAGACATAATTTTCTCAAAAGTAGTAGTCACACTTGTCCCAAAAAAACCCCATTCATTTCTATGGAATTAATTGGAAAAAAAAAGCACTTTTTCAAACATCCGCTGCTCTGAGAAACTGAGAAGAGATCAGCTGACAGGCCTCACCTTAGCCGCCCACTTTATTAGGAACACTTCTGTTCGTACATACAAACTACAAACACTCTTCTTAGAGTTTATTTTATTTTTAAAAGGGACAGTGCACAAATTAAACATTATCCTTGTGGTAAGGACAGATGTCTGTCCCAGGTTAAAGCAGTACATGCTAATTTCCGCCTGTAGTCACTTTGTTCATACTGTTGAATAGCTCTTCTTCATGATGGCTGCTGTCTCAAGCACACACACAATCATTGCATTGAAACGTCATTGCAGGTCACACGTTCACGGCCAGCGAACATGCGTGACCGAATTGCTTCGCGCACTGCATCCTCTCACAATTTCCCCCGGGGAATTGTCCGGTCTAGTTATTATTATTATTATTCCTACGCAAATTTTGATTTCGAATACCTCAATAACCGTACGTCGCACACAGACAAACAATACATCAAAACGTGCGGCTCGATCGGACTCGCTATGCTATTACTTTTCTCTACAGTTTACGATTTTTTCGCGACGTAGTCGCGAAAAAATCGCCCCAAAAAACCCCATTCATTTCTATGGAATTAATTGAAAAAAAAGCACTTTTTCAACGTTTTTCAAACATCCGCTGCTCTGGCATGCTTTCACCTAGAGACATGATTCAAACTCTAAAACGTAGGAAAACTTCTCCTCTGTGGATCTGGCATTCAACTTTTCTGCTAGGTTTTACACTTTCGGATCAGGCCCGGTTCAAACGCCATGTGGTTTCTGGGAGAAAATCCGGCTTTTGAATGGGTGTCTATTGCGTTACACACCAGTGAGGGTCGTTAACTTAGAGTGTAGGCGGCTTCAAAAAAAAGCTCAAACTTTCTCGCTTAAACCGTGTTTTCATCCACAAATTTCACTCTACAGACATGATTTTCTCAAAAGTAGTAGGAAAACTTGTCCTGATTCACACAATGTGTCTACCTAAACGGTAGGATTTACGGTTTTTGAATGACAAGCCTCAAAGTGAGGAGAGCACAGGTGAGCGGCCTCATTGACTCCCATTATAAACGTTGCTGAAAAGTCACTCGTTTTTAACTCCCTGTAGCGTCCTCATTTTTAACAATACAAACAAAAAAATACATCATTTTATTCAGGAGACCCTTCTAGCGCTCACTGTGAAAGAATTTTGTGAATAGCTGCTTTCGTTGTCGAGTTATTTGTCATTGTTCGAGGCCTGGTCCATAGCAATTTACAGCAGACACCTGATAAAATCTTGTGTGTGTTTCATAACCTGCTCAGGCCTGTCACCATGCTTACTGGCTTCAGTAAGCGAGCACAGAGGGGAGGGGCCGGCTGTCTCAAGCACACAAATCATGGCATTGTAGCTTCATAGCAGGTCACACAACCGTACGTCGCACACAGACAAACAATATATCAAAACGTGCGGATCGATCGGACTCGCTATGCTATTAGTTTTCTCTATAGAATACGATTTTTTCGCGACGTAGTCGCGAAAAAATCGCCCCAAAAAACCCCATTCATTTCTATGGAATTAATTGGAAAAAAAGCACTTTTTCAACGTTTTTCAAACATCCGCTGCTCTGGCATGCTTTCACCTAGAGACATGATTCAAACTCTAAAACGTAGGAAACCTTCTCCTCTGTGGATCTGGCATTCAACTTTTCTGCTAGGTTTTACACTTTCGGATCAGGCCCGGTTCAAACGCCATGTGGTTTCTGGGAGAAAATCCGGCTTTTGAATGGGTGTCTATTGCGTTACACACCAGTGAGGGTCGTTACGCTTAGAGTGTAGGCGGCTTCAAAAAAAAGCTCAAACTTTCTCGCTTAAACCGTGTTTTCCGCCACAAATTTCACTCTACAGACATGATTTTCTCAAAAGTAGTAGGAAAACTTGTCCTGATTCACACAATGTGTCTACCTAAACGATAGGATTTACGGTTTTTGAATTACAAGCCTCAAAGTGAGGAGAGCACAGGTGAGCGGCCTCATTGACTCCCAGTATAAACGTTGCTGAAAAGTCACTCGTTTTTAACTCCCTGTAGCGTCCTCATTTTTAACAATACAAACAAAAAAATACATCATTTTATTCAGGAGACCCTTCTAGCGCTCACTGTGAAAGAATTTTGTGAATAGCTGCTTCCGTTGTCGAGTTATTTGTCATTGTTCGAGGCCTGGTCCTTCATAAAAAAACAGTAGAAAACTCCAGCCCTTGTGTGTCAGCCTCACCTTAGCCGCCCACTTTATTAGGAACACTTCTGTTCGTACATACAAACTACAAACACTCTTCTTAGAGTTTAGAGTTTATTTTATTTTTAAAAGGGACAGTGCACAAATTAAACATTATCCTTGTGTTAAGGACAGATGTCTGTCTCAGGTTATAGCAGTACATGCTAATTTCCGCCTGTAGTCACTTTGGTCATACTCTTGAATAGGTCTTCTTCATGATGGCTGCTGTCTCGAGCACACACACAATCATTGCATTGAAACATCATTGCGGGTCACACATTCACGGCCAGCGAACATGCGTGAGCGAATTGCTTCGCGCACTGCATCCTCTCACAATTTCCCCCGGGGAATTGTCCGGTCTAGTGTTATATTTGTTACTCTTCCTACACAAATTTTGATTTCGAGTAACACAATAACCGTACGTCGCACACAGACAAACAATGTATCAAAACGTGCGGCTCGATCGGACTCGCTATGCTATTACTTTTCTCTGCAGATTACGATTTTTTCGCGACGTAGTCGCGAAAAAATCGTCCAAAAAAACCCCATTCATTTCTAGGGAATTAATTGAAAAAAAAGCACTTTTTCAACGTTTTTCAAACACCCGCTGCTCTGGCATGCTTTCACCTAGAGACGTGATTCAAACTCTAAAACGTAGGAAAACTTCTCCTCTGTGGATCTGGCATTCAACTTTTCTGCTAGGTTCTACACTTTCGGATCAGTCCCGGGTCAAACGCCATGTGGGTTCTGGGAGAAAATCCGGCTTTTGAATGGGTGTCTATTGCGTTACACACCAGTGTGCCTCGTTAACTCAGAGGGTAGGCGGCTTCAAAAAAAAGCTCAAAATTTCTCACTTAAACTGTGTTTTCATCCACAAATTTCACTCTACAGACATGATTTTCTCAAAAGTAGTAGGAAAACTTGTCCTGATTCACACAATGTGTCTACCTAAACGATAGGATTTACGGTTTTTGAATGACAAGCGTCAAACTGAGGACAGGGCAGCTGACAGGCTTCATTGAAACCCATTGTAAACGTGAGAGAAATGTCACTCGTTTTTAAATCACTCTAGTGTCGTTATTTTTAAGAGTACAAACAATAAAATACATAATTTTATTCAGGAGACCCTTCTAGCACTCAGTGTGAAAGAATTTTGTGAATAGCTGCTTCCGTTGTCGAGTTATTTGTCATTGTTCGAGGCCTGGTCCTTCATAAAAAAAACAGTAGAAAACTCCAGCCCTTGTGTGTCTTAGCCTCACCTTAGCCGCCCACTTTATTAGGAACACTTCTGTTCGTACATACAACCTACAAACACTCTTCTTAGAGTTTAGAGTTTATTTTATTTTTAAAAGGGACAGTGCACAAATTAAACATTATCCTTGTGGTAAGGACAGATGTCTGTCCCAGGTTATAGCAGTACATGCTAATTTCCGCCTGTAGTCACTTTGGTCATACTCTTGAATAGGTCTTCTTCATGACGGCTGCTGTCTCGAGCACACACACGATCATTGCATTGAAACATCATTGCGGGTCACACATTCACGGCCAGCGAACATGCGTGAGCGAATTGCTTCGCGCACTGCATCCTCTCACAATTTCCCCCGGGGAATTGTCCGGTCTAGTTAGGATGCAGTGCTGCAGCACAGCAACCTATGGGCTCCCCTAGGGGAGCCCATAGGTTGCAGTGCAAAGCACTGCAACTATTGTTCTTCTACGTGTTTCTTTTTATTATTATTATTTTTATTTTTATTTTTATTATTCCTACGCAAATTTTGATTTCGAATAACTCAATAACCGTACGTCGCACACAGACAAACAATATATCAAAACGTGCGGCTCGATCGGACTCGCTATGCTATTACTTTTCTCTATAGATTGCGATTTTTTCGCGACGTAGTCGCGAAAAAATCGCCCAAAAAAACCCCATTCATTTCTATGGAATTAATTGAAAAAAAAGCACTTTTTCAACGTTTTTCAAACATCCGCTGCTCTGGCATGCTTTCACCTAGAGACGTGATTCAAACTCTAAAACGTAGGAAAACTTCTCCTCTGTGGATCTGGCATTAAACTTTTCTGCTAGGTTCTACACTTTCGGATCAGTCCCGGCTCAACCGCCATGTGGTTTCTGGGAGAAAATCCGGCTTTTGAATGGGTGTCTATTGCGTTACACACCAGTGAAGGTCATTATCTTAGAGTGTAGACAGTTTGAAAAAAAAGGTCAAACTTTCTCGCTTAAACTCTGTTTTCAGCCACAAATTTCACTCTACAGACATGATTTTCTCAAAAGTAGTAGGAAAACTTGTCCTGATTCACACAATGTGTCTACCTAAACGATAGGATTTACGGTTTTTGAATGACAAGCCTCAAAGTGAGGAGAGCACAGGTGAGCGGCCTCATTGACTCCCAGTATAAACGTTGCTGAAAAGTCACTCGTTTTTAACTCCCTGTAGCGTCCTCATTTTTAACAATACAAACAAAAAAATACATCATTTTATTCAGGAGACCCTTCTAGCGCTCACTGTGAAAGAATTTTGTGAATAGCTGCTTCCGTTGTCGAGTTATTTGTCATTGTTCGAGGTCTGGTCTGTAGTAAAACACAGCCCAAAATTCAAGACCTTGTGTGTTTTAGCTCATTGACATGCATTATAAACGGGATAGAAAAGTCACTCGTTTTTAAATCGCTCTAGTGTCGTTATTTTTAAGAGTACAAACAAAAAAATACATAATTTTATTCAGGAGACCCTTCTAGCGCTCACTGTGAAAGAATTTTGTGAATAGCTGCTTCCGTTGTCGAGTTATTTGTCATTGTTCGAGGTCTGGTCTGTAGTAAAACACAGCACAATATTCAAGACCTTGTGTTTCTTAGCTCATTGACTCACATTATAAACGTGAGTGAAAAGTCACTCGTTTTTAAATCGCTCTAGTGTCGTTATTTTTAAGAGTACAAACAAAAAAATACATCATTTTATTCAGGAGACCCTTCTAGCGCTCAGTGTGAAAGAATTTTGTGAATAGCTGCTTCCGTTGTCGAGTTATTTGTCATTGTTCGAGGTCTGGTCCGTAGTAAAACACAGCACAATATTCAAGACCTTGTGTGTCTTAGGTCATTGACACACATTATAAACATGAGTGAAAAGTCACTCGTTTTTAAATCGCTCTAGTGTCGTTATTTTAAAGAGTACAAACAAAAAAATACATCATTTTATTCAGGAGACCCTTCTAGCGCTCAGTGTGAAAGAATTTTGTGAATAGCTGCTTCCGTTGTCGAGTTATTTGTCATTGTTCGAGGTCTGGTCCGTAGTAAAACACAGCACAATATTCAAGACCTTGTGTTTCTTAGCTCATTGACTCACATTATAAACGTGAGTGAAAAGTCACTCGTATTTAAATCGCTCTAGTGTCGTTATTTTTAAGAGTACAAACAAAAAATTACATCATTTTATTCAGGAGACCTTTCTAGCGCTCACTGTGAAAGAATTTTGTGAATAGCTGCTTCCGTTGTCGAGTTATTTGTCATTGTTCGAGGCCTGGTCCTTCATAAAAAAAACAGTAGAAAACTCCAGCCCTTGTGTGTCAGCCTCACCTTAGCCGCCCACTTTATTAGGAACACTTCTGTTCGTACATACAAACTACAAACACTCTTCTTAGAGTTTAGAGTTTATTTTATTTTTAAAAGTGACAGTGCACAAATTAAACATTATCCTTGTGTTAAGGACAGATGTCTGTCCCAGGTTATAGCAGTACATGCTAATTTCCGCCTGTAGTCACTTTGGTCATACTCTTGAATAGGTCTTCTTCATGATGGCTGCTGTCTCGAGCACACACACGATCATTGCATTGAAACATCATTGCGGGTCACACGTTCACGGCCAGCAAACATGCGTGAGCGAATTGCTTCGCGCACTGCATCCTCTCACAATTTCCCCCGGGGAATTGTCTGGTCTAGTTAGGATGCAGTGCTGCAGCACAGCAACCTATGGGCTCCCCTAGGGGAGCCCATAGGTTGCAGTGCAAAGCACTGCAACTATTGTTCTTCTACGTATTTCTTCTTCTTCTTCTTCTTCTTCCTCCTACGCAAATTTTGATTTCGAATAACTCAAGAACCATACGTCGCACACAGACAAACAATATATCAAAACGTGCGGCTCGATCGGACTCGCTATGCTATTACTTTTCTCTGTAGAATACGATTTTTTCGCGACGTAGTCGCGAAAAAATCGCCCCAAAAAACCCCATTCATTTCTATGGAATTAATTGAAAAAAAAGCACTTTTTCAATGTTTTTCAAACATCCACTGCTCTGGCATGCTTTCACCTAGAGACATGATTCAAACTCTAAAACGTAGGAAAACTTCTCCTCTGTGGATCTGGCATTCAACTTTTCTGCTAGGTTTTACACTTTCGGATCAGGCCCGGTTCAAACGCCATGTGGTTTCTGGGAGAAAATCCGGCTTTTGAATGGGTGTCTATTGCGTTACACACCAGTGCGCCTCATTAACTCAGAGTGTAGGCGGCTTCAAAAAAAAGCTCAAAATTTCTCACTTAAACTGTGTTTTCATCCACAAATTTCACTCTACAGACATGATTTTCTCAAAAGTAGTAGGAAAACTTGTCCTGATTCACACAATGTGTCTACCTAAACGGTAGGATTTACGGTTTTTGAATGACAAGCCTCAAAGTGAGGAGAGCACAGGTGAGCGGCCTCATTGACTCCCAGTATAAACGTTGCTGAAAAGTCACTCGTTTTTAACTCCCTGTAGCGTCCTCATTTTTAACAATACAAACAAAAAAATACATCATTTTATTCAGGAGACCCTTCTAGCGCTCACTGTGAAAGAATTTTGTGAATAGCTGCTTCCGTTGTCGAGTTATTTGTTATTGTTCGAGGCCTGGTCCTTCATAAAAAAACAGTAGAAAACTCCAGCCCTTGTGTGTCAGCCTCACCTTAGCCGCCCACTTTATTAGGAACACTTCTGTTCGTACATACAAACTACAAACACTCTTCTTAGTGTTTAGAGTTTATTTTATTTTTAAACCGTGTTTTCAGCCACAAATTTCACTCTACAGACATGATTTTCTCAAAAGTAGTAGGAAAACTTGTCCTGATTCACTCAATGTGTCTACCTAAATGATAGGATTTACGGTTTTTGAATGACAAGCCTCAAAGTGAGGAGAGCACAGGTGAGCGGCCTCATTGACTCCCAGTATAAACGTTGCTGAAAAGTCACTCGTTTTTAACTCCCTGTAGCGTCCTCATTTTTAACAATACAAACAAAAAAAATACATCATTTTATTCAGGAGACCCTTCTAGCGCTCAATGTGAAAGAATTTTGTGAATAGCTGCTTCCGTTGTCGAGTTATTTGTCATTGTTCGAGGCCTGGTCCTTCATAAAAAAAACAGTAGAAAACTCCAGCCCTTGTGTGTCAGCCTCACCTTAGCCGCCCACTTTATTAGGAACACTTCTGTTCGTACATACAAACTACAAACACTCTTCTTAGAGTTTAGAGTTTATTTTATTTTTAAAAGGGACAGTGCACAAATTAAACATTATCCTTGTGTTAAGGACAGATGTCTGTCCCAGGTTATAGCAGTACATGCAAACAAACAGTACATTACTTTTCTCTATAGAATACGATTTTTTCGCGACGTAGTCGTGAAAAAATCGCCCCAAAAAACCCCATTCATTTCTATGGAATTAATTGAAAAAAAAGCACTTTTTCAACGTTTTTCAAACATCCGTTGCTCTGGCATGCTTTCACCTAGAGACATGATTCAAACTCTAAAACGTAGGAAAACTTCTCCTCTGTGGATCTGGCATTCAACTTTTCTGCTAGGTTTTACACTTTCGGATCAGTCCCGGTTCAAACGCCATGTGGTTTCTGGGAGAAAGTCCGGCTTTTGAATGGGTGTCTATTGCGTTACACACCAGTGAGGGTCTTTAAGCTTAGAGTGTAGGCGGCTTCAAAAAAAAGCTCAAACTTTCTCGCTTAAACCGTGTTTTCAGCCACAAATTTCACTCTACAGACCTGATTTTCTCAAAAGTAGTAGGAAAACTTGTCCTGATTCACACAATGTGTCTACCTAAACGATAGGATTTACGGTTTTTGAATGACAAGCCTCAAAGTGAGGAGAGCACAGGTGAGCGGACTCATTGACTCCCAGTATAAACGTTGCTGAAAAGTCACTCGTTTTTAACTCCCTGTAGCGTCCTCATTTTTAACAATACAAACAAAAAAAATACATCATTTTATTCAGGAGACCCTTCTAGCGCTCACTGTGAAAGAATTTTGTGAATAGCTGCTTCCGTTGTCGAGTTATTTGTCATTGTTCGAGGCCTGGTCCTTCATAAAAAAAACAGTAGAAAACTCCAGCCCTTGTGTGTCAGCCTCACCTTAGCCGCCCACTTTATTAGGAACACTTCTGTTCGTACATACAAACTACAAACACTCTTCTTAGAGTTTATTTTATTTTTAAAAGGGACAGTGCACAAATTAAACATTATCCTTGTGGTAAGGACAGATGTCTGTCCCAGGTTAAAGCAGTACATGCTAATTTCCGCCTGTAGTCACTTTGTTCATACTGTTGAATAGCTCTTCTTCATGATGGCTGCTGTCTCAAGCACACACACAATCATTGCATTGAAACGTCATTGCAGGTCACACGTTCACGGCCAGCGAACATGCGTGAGCGAATTGCTTCGCGCACTGCATCCTCTCACAATTTCCCCCGGGGAATTGTCCGGTCTAGTGTTATATTTGTTACTCTCCCTACGCAAATTTTGATTTCGATTAACTCAATAACCGTACGTCGCACACAGACAAACAATATATCAAAACGTGCGGCTCGATCGGACTCGCTATGCTATTACTTTTCTCTATAGAATACGATTTTTTCGCGACGTAGTCGCGAAAAAATCACCCCAAAAAACCCCATTCATTTCTATGGAATTAATTGAAAAAAAAGCACTTTTTCAATGTTTTTCAAACATCCACTGCTCTGGCATGCTTTCACCTAGAGACATGATTCAAACTCTAAAACGTAGGAAAACTTCTCCTCTGTGGATCTGGCATTCAACTTTTCTGCTAGGTTTTACACTTTCGGATCAGGCCCGGTTCAAACGCCATGTGGTTTCTGGGAGAAAATCCGGCTTTTGAATGGGTGTCTATTGCGTTACACACCAGTGAGGGTCGTTAAGCTTAGAGTGCAGGCGGCTTCAAAAAAAAGCTCAAACTTTCTCGCTTAAACCGTGTTTTCAGCCACAAATTTCACTCTACAGACATGATTTTCTCAAAAGTAGTAGGAAAACTTGTCCTGATTCACACAATGTGTCTACCTAAACGATAGGATTTACGGTTTTTGAATGACAAGCCTCAAAGTGAGGAGAGCACAGGTGAGCGGCCTCATTGACTCCCAGTATAAACGTTGCTGAAAAGTCACTCGTTTTTAACTCCCTGTAGCGTCCTCATTTTTAACAATACAAACAAAAAAATACATCATTTTATTCAGGAGACCCTTCTAGCGCTCAGTGTGAAAGAATTTTGTGAATAGCTGCTTCCGTTGTCGAGTTATTTGTCATTGTTCGAGGCCTGGTCCTTCATAAAAAAACAGTAGAAAACTCCAGCCCTTGTGTGTCTTAGCCTCACCTTAGCCGCCCACTTTATTAGGAACACTTCTGTTCGTACATACAAACTACAAACACTCTTCTTAGAGTTTAGAGTTTATTTTATTTTTAAAAGGGACAGTGCACAAATTAAACATTATCCTTGTGGTAAGGACAGATGTCTGTCCCAGGTTATAGCAGTACATGCTAATTTCCGCCTGTAGTCACTTTGTTCATGCTCTTGAATAGCTCTTCTTCATGACGGCTGCTGTCTCGAGCACACACACAATCATTGCATTGAAACATCATTGCGGGTCACACATTCACGGCCAGCAAACATGCGTGACCGAATTGCTTCGCGCACTGCATCCTCTCACAATTTCCCCCGGGGAATTGTCCGGTCTAGTTAGGATGCAGTGCTGCAGCACAGCAACCTATGGGCTCCCCTAGGGGAGCCCATAGGTTGCAGTGCAAAGCACTGCAACTATTGTTCTTCTACGTGTTTCTTCTTATTATTATTATTCCTACGCAAATTTTGATTTCGAATAACTCAATAACCGTACGTCGCACACAGACAAACAATACATCAAAACGTGCGGCTCGATCGGACTCGCTATGCTATTACTTTTCTCTATAGAATACGATTTTTTCGCGACGTAGTCGCGAAAAAATCGCCCCAAAAAACCCCATTCATTTCTATGGAATTAATTGAAAAAAAAGCACTTTTTCAATGTTTTTCAAACATCCACTTCTCTGGCATGCTTTCACCTAGAGACATGATTCAAATTCTAAAACGTAGGAAAACTTCTCCTCTGTGGATCTGGCATTCAACTTTTCTGCTAGGTTTTACACTTTCGGATCAGGCCCGGTTCAAACGCCATGTGGTTTCTGGGAGAAAATCCGGCTTTTGAATGGGTGTCTATTGCGTTACACACCAGTGAGGGTCGTTAAGCTTAGAGTGCAGGCGGCTTCAAAAAAAAGCTCAAACTTTCTCGCTTAAACCGTGTTTTCAGCCACAAATTTCACTCTACAGACATGATTTTCTCAAAAGTAGTAGGAAAACTTGTCCTGATTCACACAATGTGTCTACCTAAACGATAGGATTTACGGTTTTTGAATGACAAGCCTCAAAGTGAGGAGAGCACAGGTGAGCGGCCTCATTGACTCCCAGTATAAACGTTGCTGAAAAGTCACTCGTTTTTAACTCCCTGTAGCGTCCTCATTTTTAACAATACAAACAAAAAAATACATCATTTTATTCAGGAGACCCTTCTAGCGCTCACTGTGAAAGAATTTTGTGAATAGCTGCTTCCGTTGTCGAGTTATTTGTCATTGTTCGAGGCCTGGTCCTTCATAAAAAAAACAGTAGAAAACTCCAGCCCTTGTGTGGCAGCCTCACCTTAGCCGCCCACTTTATTAGGAACACTTCTGTTCGTACATACAAACTACAAACACTCTTCTTAGAGTTTAGAGTTTATTTTATTTTTAAAAGGGACAGTGCACAAATTAAACATTATCCTTGTGTTAAGGACAGATGTCTGTCCCAGGTTATAGCAGTACATGCTAATTTCCGCCTGTAGTCACTTTGGTCATACTCTTGAATAGGTCTTCTTCATGATGGCTGCTGTCTCGAGCACACACACGATCATTGCATTGAAACATCATTGCGGGTCACACATTCACGGCCAGCGAACATGCGTGAGCGAATTGCTTCGCGCACTGCATCCTCTCACAATTTCCCCCGGGGAATTGTCCGGTCTAGTTAGGATGCAGTGCTGCAGCACAGCAACCTATGGGCTCCCCTAGGGGAGCCCATAGGTTGCAGTGCAAAGCACTGCAACTATTGTTCTTCTACGTATTTCTTCTTCTTCTTATATTTATTATTATTCCTACGCAAATTTTGATTTCGAATAACTCAATAACTGTACGTCGCACACAGACAAACAATATATCAAAACGTGCGGCTCGATCGGACTCGCTATGCTATTACTTTTCTCTATAGATTGCGATTTTTTCGCGACGTAGTCGCGAAAAAATCGCCCAAAAAAACCCCATTCATTTCTATGGAATTAATTGAAAAAAAAGCACTTTTTCAATGTTTTTCAAACATCCACTGCTCTGGCATGCTTTCACCTAGAGACATGATTCAAACTCTAAAACGTAGGAAAACTTCTCCTCTGTGGATCTGGCATTCAACTTTTCTGCTAGGTTTTACACTTTCGGATCAGGCCCGGTTCAAACGCCATGTGGTTTCTGGGAGAAAATCCGGCTTTTGAATGGGTGTCTATTGCGTTACACACCAGTGAGGGTCGTTAAACTTAGAGTGTAGGCGGCTTCAAAAAAAAGGTCAAACTTTCTCGCTTAAACTCCGTTTTCTGCCACAAATTTCACTCTACAGACATGATTTTCTCAAAAGTAGTAGGAAAACTTGTCCTGATTCACACAATGTGTCTACCTAAACGGTAGGATTTACGGTTTTCGAATGACAAGCCTCAAAGTGAGGAGAGCACAGGTGAGCGGCCTCATTGACTCCCAGTATAAACGTTGCTGAAAAGTCACTCGTTTTTAACTCCCTGTAGCGTCCTCATTTTTAACAATACAAACAAAAAAATACATCATTTTATTCAGGAGACCCTTCTAGCGCTCACTGTGAAAGAATTTTGTGAATAGCTGCTTCCGTTGTCGAGTTATTTGTCATTGTTCGAGGCCTGGTCCTTCATAAAAAAAACAGTAGAAAACTCCAGCCCTTGTGTGTCAGCCTCACCTTAGCCGCCCACTTTATTAGGAACACTTCTGTTCGTACATACAAACTACAAACACTCTTCTTAGAGTTTAGAGTTTATTTTATTTTTAAACCGTGTTTTCAGCCACAAATTTCACTCTACAGACATGATTTTCTCAAAAGTAGTAGGAAAACTTGTCCTGATTCACACAATGTGTCTACCTAAACGATAGGATTTACGGTTTTTGAATGACAAGCCTCAAAGTGAGGAGAGCACAGGTGAGCGGCCTCATTGACTCCCAGTATAAACGTTGCTGAAAAGTCACTCGTTTTTAACTCCCTGTAGCGTCCTCATTTTTAACAATACAAACAAAAAAATACATCATTTTATTCAGGAGACCCTTCTAGCGCTCACTGTGAAAGAATTTTGTGAATAGCTGCTTCCGTTGTCGAGTTATTTGTCATTGTTCGAGGCCTGTCCCTTAGCAAAATTCAGCAGACACCTGACAAACTCTTGTGTGTGTTTTTTAACCTGCTCAGGCCCTTTACCATGCCGACTGGCTTCAGTAAGCGAGCACAGAGGGGAGGGGCCGGCTGTCTCAAGCACACACATAAATCATGGCATTGTAGCTTCATAGCAGGTCACACAACCGTACGTCGCACACAGACAAACAATATATCAAAACGTGCGGCTTGATTGGACTCGCTATGCTATTACTTTTCTCTACAGAATACGATTTTTTCGCGACGTAGTCGCGAAAAAATCGTCTCAAAAAACCCCATTCATTTCGATGGAATTAATTGAAAAAAAAGCACTTTTTCAACGTTTTTCAAACATCCGCTGCTCTGGCATGCTTTCACCTAGAGACATGATTCAAACTCTAAAACGTAGGAAAACTTCTCCTCTGTGGATCTGGCATTCAACTTTTCTGCTAGGTTCTACACTTACATGCTCAAAATTTCAAACTTAAACTGTTTTCAGCCACAAATTTCACACTACAGACATAATTTTCTCAAAAGTAGTAGTCACACTTGTCCCAAAAAACCCCATTAATTTCTATGGAATTAATTGGAAAAAAAAGCACTTTTTCAAACATCCGCTGCTCTGAGAAACTGAGAAGAGGGCAGCCGACAGGCCTCACCTTAGCCGCCCACTTTATTAGGAACACTTCTGTTCGTACATACAAACTACAAACACTCTTCTTAGAGTTTATTTTATTTTTAAAAGGGACAGTGCACAAATTAAACATTATCCTTGTGGTAAGGACAGATGTCTGTCCCAGGTTATAGCAGTACATGCTCATTTCCGCCTGTAGTCACTTTTTGTTTTACTCTTGAATAGCTCTTCTTCATGACGGCTGCTGTCTCAAGCACACACATAATCATTGCATTGAAACATCATTGCGGGTCACACATTCACGGCCAGCAAACATGCGTGACCGAATTGCTTCGCGCACTGCATCCTCTCACAATTTCCCCCGGGGAATTGTCCGGTCTAGTTATTATTTTTATTAGGATGCAGTGCTGCAGCACAGCAACCTATGGGCTCCCCTAGGGGAGCCCATAGGTTGCAGTGCAAAGCACTGCAACTATTGTTCTTCTACGTATTTCTTCTTCTTCTTCTTATTATTATTATTCCTACGCAAATTTTGATTTCGAATACCTCAATAACCGTACGTCGCACACAGACAAACAATACATCAAAACGTGCGGCTCGATCGGACTCGCTATGCTATTACTTTTCTCTACAGTTTACGATTTTTTCGCGACGTAGTCGCGAAAAAATCGCCCCAAAAAACCCCATTCATTTCTATGGAATTAATTGAAAAAAAAGCACTTTTTCAACGTTTTTCAAACATCCGCTGCTCTGGCATGCTTTCACCTAGAGACATGATTCAAACTCTAAAACGTAGGAAAACTTCTCCTCTGTGGATCTGGCATTCAACTTTTCTGCTAGGTTTTACACTTTCGGATCAGGCCCGGTTCAAACGCCATGTGGTTTCTGGGAGAAAATCCGGCTTTTGAATGGGTGTCTATTGCGTTACACACCAGTGAGGGTCGTTAACTTAGAGTGTAGGCGGCTTCAAAAAAAAGCTCAAACTTTCTCGCTTAAACCGTGTTTTCATCCACAAATTTCACTCTACAGACATGATTTTCTCAAAAGTAGTAGGAAAACTTGTCCTGATTCACACAATGTGTCTACCTAAACGGTAGGATTTACGGTTTTTGAATGACAAGCCTCAAAGTGAGGAGAGCACAGGTGAGCGGCCTCATTGACTCCCATTATAAACGTTGCTGAAAAGTCACTCGTTTTTAACTCCCTGTAGCGTCCTCATTTTTAACAATACAAACAAAAAAATACATCATTTTATTCAGGAGACCCTTCTAGCGCTCACTGTGAAAGAATTTTGTGAATAGCTGCTTTCGTTGTCGAGTTATTTGTCATTGTTCGAGGCCTGGTCCATAGCAATTTACAGCAGACACCTGATAAAATCTTGTGTGTGTTTCATAACCTGCTCAGGCCTGTCACCATGCTTACTGGCTTCAGTAAGCGAGCACAGAGGGGAGGGGCCGGCTGTCTCAAGCACACAAATCATGGCATTGTAGCTTCATAGCAGGTCACACAACCGTACGTCGCACACAGACAAACAATATATCAAAACGTGCGGATCGATCGGACTCGCTATGCTATTAGTTTTCTCTATAGAATACGATTTTTTCGCGACGTAGTCGCGAAAAAATCGCCCCAAAAAACCCCATTCATTTCTATGGAATTAATTGGAAAAAAAGCACTTTTTCAACGTTTTTCAAACATCCGCTGCTCTGGCATGCTTTCACCTAGAGACATGATTCAAACTCTAAAACGTAGGAAACCTTCTCCTCTGTGGATCTGGCATTCAACTTTTCTGCTAGGTTTTACACTTTCGGATCAGGCCCGGTTCAAACGCCATGTGGTTTCTGGGAGAAAATCCGGCTTTTGAATGGGTGTCTATTGCGTTACACACCAGTGAGGGTCGTTACGCTTAGAGTGTAGGCGGCTTCAAAAAAAAGCTCAAACTTTCTCGCTTAAACCGTGTTTTCCGCCACAAATTTCACTCTACAGACATGATTTTCTCAAAAGTAGTAGGAAAACTTGTCCTGATTCACACAATGTGTCTACCTAAACGATAGGATTTACGGTTTTTGAATTACAAGCCTCAAAGTGAGGAGAGCACAGGTGAGCGGCCTCATTGACTCCCAGTATAAACGTTGCTGAAAAGTCACTCGTTTTTAACTCCCTGTAGCGTCCTCATTTTTAACAATACAAACAAAAAAATACATCATTTTATTCAGGAGACCCTTCTAGCGCTCACTGTGAAAGAATTTTGTGAATAGCTGCTTCCGTTGTCGAGTTATTTGTCATTGTTCGAGGCCTGGTCCTTCATAAAAAAACAGTAGAAAACTCCAGCCCTTGTGTGTCAGCCTCACCTTAGCCGCCCACTTTATTAGGAACACTTCTGTTCGTACATACAAACTACAAACACTCTTCTTAGAGTTTAGAGTTTATTTTATTTTTAAAAGGGACAGTGCACAAATTAAACATTATCCTTGTGTTAAGGACAGATGTCTGTCCCAGGTTATAGCAGTACATGCAAACAAACAGTACATTACTTTTCTCTATAGAATACGATTTTTTCGCGACGTAGTCGTGAAAAAATCGCCCCAAAAAACCCCATTCATTTCTATGGAATTAATTGAAAAAAAAGCACTTTTTCAACGTTTTTCAAACATCCGTTGCTCTGGCATGCTTTCACCTAGAGACATGATTCAAACTCTAAAACGTAGGAAAACTTCTCCTCTGTGGATCTGGCATTCAACTTTTCTGCTAGGTTTTACACTTTCGGATCAGGCCCGGTTCAAACGCCATGTGGTTTCTGGGAGAAAATCCGGCTTTTGAATGGGTGTCTATTGCGTTACACACCAGTGAGGGTCGTTACGCTTAGAGTGTAGGCGGCTTCAAAAAAAAGCTCAAACTTTCTCGCTTAAACCGTGTTTTCAGCCACAAATTTCACTCTACAGACATGATTTTCTCAAAAGTAGTAGGAAAACTTGTCCTGATTCACACAATGTGTCTACCTAAACGATAGGATTTACGGTTTTTGAATGACAAGCCTCAAAGTGAGGAGAGCACAGGTGAGCGGCCTCATTGACTCCCAGTATAAACGTTGCTGAAAAGTCACTCGTTTTTAACTCCCTGTAGCGTCCTCATTTTTAACAATACAAACAAAAAAATACATCATTTTATTCAGGAGACCCTTCTAGCGCTCACTGTGAAAGAATTTTGTGAATAGCTGCTTCCGTTGTCGAGTTATTTGTCATTGTTCGAGGCCTGGTCCTTCATAAAAAAAACAGTAGAAAACTCCAGCCCTTGTGTGTCAGCCTCACCTTAGCCGCCCACTTTATTAGGAACACTTCTGTTCGTACATTCAAACTACAAACACTCTTCTTAGAGTTTAGAGTTTATTTTATTTTTAAAAGGGACAGTGCACAAATTAAACATTATCCTTGTGTTAAGGACAGATGTCTGTCCCAGGTTATAGCAGTACATGCTAATTTCCGCCTGTAGGCACTTTGTTCATACTCTTGAATAGGTCTTCTTCATGACGGCTGCTGTCTCGAGCACACACACAATCATTGCATTGAAACATCATTGCGGGTCACACATTCACGGCCAGCAAACATGCGTGACCGAATTGCTTCACGCACTGCATCCTCTCACAATTTCCCCCGGGGAATTGTCCGGTCTAGTGTTATATTTGTTACTCTTCCTACACAAATTTCGATTTCGATTAACTCAATAACCGTACGTCGCACACAGACAAACAATATATCAAAACGTGCGGCTCGATCGGACTCGCTATGCTATTACTTTTCTCTATAGAAAACGATTTTTTCGCGACGTAGTCGCGAAAAAATCACCCCAAAAAACCCCATTCATTTCTATGGAATTAACTGAAAAAAAGCACTTTTTCAACGTTTTTCAAACGTCCGCTGCTCTGGCATGCTTTAACCTAGAGACGTGATTCAAACTCTAAAACGTAGGAAAACTTCTCCTCTGTGGATCTGGCATTCAACTTTCCTGCTAGGTTCTACACTTTTGGATCAGTCCCTGCTCAAACGCCATGTGGGTTCCGGGAGAAAATCCGGCTTTTGAATGGGTGTCTATTGCGTTACACACCAGTGAAGGTCGTTAAGCTTAGAGTGTAGACAGCTTGGAATAAAAGCTCAAACTTTCTCGCTTAAACTGTGTTTTCATCCACAAATTTCACTCTACAGACATGATTTTCTCAAAAGTAGTAGGAAAACTTGTCCTGATTCACACAGTGTGTCTATCTAAATGATAGGATTTTCAATTTTTGAATGAGAAGCCTCAAACTGAGAAGAGGGCAGCCAAATGGCCTCACCTTAGCCGCCCACTTTATTAGGAACACTTCTGTTCGTACATACAAACTACAACCACTCTTCTTAAAGTTTATTCTATTTTTAAAAGGGACAGTGCACAAATTAAACATTATCCTTGTGGTAAGGACAGATGTCTGTCCCAGGTTATAGCAGTACATGCTAATTTCCGCCTGTAGTCACTTTGGTTATACTGTTGAATAGCTCTTCTTCATGACGGCTGCTGTCTCAAGCACACACACACAATCATTGCATTGAAACATCATTGCGGGTCACACGTTCACGGCCAGCGAACATGCGTGACCGAATTGCTTCGCGCACTGCATCCTCTCACAATTTCCCCCGGGGAATTGTCCGGTCTAGTGTTATATTTGTTACTCTTCCTACACAAATTTTGATTTCGAGTAACACAATAACCGTACGTCGCACACAGACAAACAATGTATCAAAAAGTGCGGCTCGATCGGACTCGCTATGCTATTACTTTTCTCTATAGAATACGATTTTTTCGCGACGTAGTCGCGAAAAAATCGCCCCAAAAAACCCCATTCATTTCTATGGAATTAATTGAAAAAAAAGCACTTTTTCAATGTTTTTCAAACATCCACTGCTCTGGCATGCTTTCACCTAGAGACATGATTCAAACTCTAAAACGTAGGAAAACTTCTCCTCTGTGGATCTGGCATTCAACTTTTCTGCTAGGTTTTACACTTTCGGATCAGTCCCGGGTCAAACGCCATGTGGTTTCTGGGAGAAAATCCGGCTTTTGAATGGGTGTCTATTGCGTTACACACCAGTGGACCTCGTTAAGGTCAGAGTGGAGAGAGGTTCAAAAAAAAGGTCAAACTTTCTCGCTTAAACTCTGTTTTCATCCACAAATTTCACTCTACAGACATGATTTTCTCAAAAGTAGTAGGAAAACTTGTCCTGATTCACACAATGTGTCTACCTAAACGATAGGATTTACGGTTTTTGAATGACAAGCCTCAAAGTGAGGAGAGCACAGGTGAGCGGCCTCATTGACTCCCAGTATAAACGTTGCTGAAAAGTCACTCGTTTTTAACTCCCTGTAGCGTCCTCATTTTTAACAATACAAACAAAAAAATACATCATTTTATTCAGGAGACCCTTCTAGCGCTCACTGTGAAAGAATTTTGTGAATAGCTGCTTCCGTTGTCGAGTTATTTGTCATTGTTCGAGGCCTGGTCCATAGCAATTTACAGCAGACACCTGATAAAATCTTGTGTGTGTTTCATAACCTGCTCAGGCCTGTTACCATGCTTACTGGCTTCAGTAAGCGAGCACAGAGGGGAGGGGCCGGCTGTCTCAAGCACACAAATCATGGCATTGTAGCTTCATAGCAGGTCACACAACCGTACGTCGCACACAGACAAACAATATATCAAAACGTGCGGCTCGATCGGACTCGCTATGCTATTACTTTTCTCTATAGAATACGATTTTTTCGCGACGTAGTCGCGAAAAAATCGCCCCAAAAAACCCCATTCATTTCTATGGAATTAATTGAAAAAAAAGCACTTTTTCAACGTTTTTCAAACATCCGCTGCTCTGGCATGCTTTCACCTAGAGACGTGATTCAACCTCTAAAACGTAGGAAAACTTCTCCTCTGTGGATCTGGCATTAAACTTTTCTGCTAGGTTCTACACTTTCGGATCAGTCCCGGCTCAACCGCCATGTGGTTTCTGGGAGAAAATCCGGCTTTTGAATGGGTGTCTATTGCGTTACACACCAGTGAAGGTCATTATCTTAGAGTGTAGACAGTTTGAAAAAAAAGGTCAAACTTTCTCGCTTAAACTCTGTTTTCAGCCACAAATTTCACTCTACAGACATGATTTTCTCAAAAGTAGTAGGAAAACTTGTCCTGATTCACACAATGTGTCTACCTAAACGATAGGATTTACGGTTTTTGAATGACAAGCCTCAAAGTGAGGAGAGCACAGGTGAGCGGCCTCATTGACTCCCAGTATAAACGTTGCTGAAAAGTCACTCGTTTTTAACTCCCTGTAGCGTCCTCATTTTTAACAATACAAACAAAAAAATACATCATTTTATTCAGGAGACCCTTCTAGCGCTCACTGTGAAAGAATTTTGTGAATAGCTGCTTCCGTTGTCGAGTTATTTGTCATTGTTCGAGGCCTGGTCCATAGCAATTTACAGCAGACACCTGACATAATCTTGTGTGTGTTTCTTAACTCTCCTGTTCAGGCCCATCACCATGCCAATTGGGGCCAGTGACGGGGCAGAGGGAAAAGCTGTCTCAAGAACACACACATCATGCTCAAAATTTCAAACTTAAACTGTTTTCAGCCACAAATTTCACACTACAGACATAATTTTCTCAAAAGTAGTAGTCACACTTGTCCCAAAAAAAACCCATTCATTTCTATGGAATTAATTGGAAAAAAAGCACTTTTTCAACGTTTTTCAAACGTCCGCTGCTCTGGCATGCTTTAACCTAGAGACGTGATTCAAACTCTAAAACGTAGGAAAACTTCTCCTCTGTGGATCTGGCATTCAACTTTTCTGCAAGGTTCTACACTTTCGGATCAGGCCCGGCTCAAACACGATGTGAGTTCTGGGAGAAAATCCGGCTTTTGAATGGGTGTCTATTGCGTTACACACCAGTGATGGTCGTTAATCTTAGAGTGTAGGCGGCTTCAAAAAAAAGCTCAAACTTTCTCGCTTAAACCGTGTTTTCAGCCACAAATTTCACTCTACAGACATGATTTTCTCAAAAGTAGTAGGAAAACTTGTCCTGATTCACACAATGTGTCTACCTAAACGATAGGATTTACGGTTTTCGAATGACAAGCCTCAAAGTGAGGAGAGCACAGGTGAGCGGCCTCATTGACTCCCAGTATAAACGTTGCTGAAAAGTCACTCGTTTTTAACTCCCTGTAGCGTCCTCATTTTTAACAATACAAACAAAAAAATACATCATTTTATTCAGGAGACCCTTCTAGCGCTCACTGTGAAAGAATTTTGTGAATAGCTGCTTCCGTTGTCGAGTTATTTGTCATTGTTCGAGGCCTGGTCCTTCATAAAAAAAACAGTAGAAAACTCCAGCCCTTGTGTGTCAGCCTCACCTTAGCCGCCCACATTATTAGGAACACTTCTGTTCGTACATACAAACTACAAACACTCTTCTTAGAGTTTAGAGTTTATTTTATTTTTAAACCGTGTTTTCAGCCACAAATTTCACTCTACAGACATGATTTTCTCAAAAGTAGTAGGAAAACTTGTCCTGATTCACACAATGTGTCTACCTAAACGATAGGATTTACGGTTTTTGAATGACAAGCCTCAAAGTGAGGAGAGCACAGGTGAGCGGCCTCATTGACTCCCAGTATAAACGTTGCTGAAAAGTCACTCGTTTTTAACTCCCTGTAGCGTCCTCATTTTTAACAATACAAACAAAAAAATACATCATTTTATTCAGGAGACCCTTCTAGCGCTCACTGTGAAAGAATTTTGTGAATAGCTGCTTCCGTTGTCGAGTTATTTGTCATTGTTCGAGGCCTGGTCCTTCATAAAAAAAACAGTAGAAAACTCCAGCCCTTGTGTGTCAGCCTCACCTTAGCCGCCCACTTTATTAGGAACACTTCTGTTCGTACATACAAACTACAAACACTCTTCTTAGAGTTTAGAGTTTATTTTATTTTTAAAAGGGACAGTGCACAAATTAAACATTATCCTTGTGTTAAGGACAGATGTCTGTCCCAGGTTATAGCAGTACATGCTAATTTCCGCCTGTAGTCACTTTGGTCATACTCTTGAATAGGTCTTCTTCATGATGGCTGCTGTCTCGAGCACACACACGATCATTGCATTGAAACATCATTGCGGGTCACACATTCACGGCCAGCGAACATGCGTGAGCGAATTGCTTCGCGCACTGCATCCTCTCACAATTTCCCCCGGGGAATTGTCCGGTCTAGTTAGGATGCAGTGCTGCAGCACAGCAACCTATGGGCTCCCCTAGGGGAGCCCATAGGTTGCAGTGCAAAGCACTGCAACTATTGTTCTTCTACGTGTTTCTTCTTCTTCTTATTATTATTATTAAACTTATTATTCCTACGCAAATTTTGATTTCGAATACCTCAATAACCGTACGTCGCACACAGACAAACAATACATCAAAACGTGCGGCTCGATCGGACTCGCTATGCTATTACTTTTCTCTACAGTTTACGATTTTTTCGCGACGTAGTCGCGAAAAAATCGCCCCAAAAAACCCCATTCATTTCTATGGAATTAATTGAAAAAAAAGCACTTTTTCAACGTTTTTCAAACATCCGCTGCTCTGGCATGCTTTCACCTAGAGACATGATTCAAACTCTAAAACGTAGGAAAACTTCTCCTCTGTGGATCTGGCATTCAACTTTTCTGCTAGGTTTTACACTTTCGGATCAGGCCCGGTTCAAACGCCATGTGGTTTCTGGGAGAAAATCCGGCTTTTGAATGGGTGTCTATTGCGTTACACACCAGTGCGCCTCGTTAACTCAGAGTGTAGGCGGCTTCAAAAAAAAGCTCAAAATTTCTCACTTAAACTGTGTTTTCATCCACAAATTTCACTCTACAGACATGATTTTCTCAAAAGTAGTAGGAAAACTTGTCCTGATTCACACAATGTGTCTACCTAAACGGTAGGATTTACGGTTTTTGAATGACAAGCCTCAAAGTGAGGAGAGCACAGGTGAGCGGCCTCATTGACTCCCAGTATAAACGTTGCTGAAAAGTCACTCGTTTTTAACTCCCTGTAGCGTCCTCATTTTTAACAATACAAACAAAAAAATACATCATTTTATTCAGGAGACCCTTCTAGCGCTCACTGTGAAAGAATTTTGTGAATAGCTGCTTCCGTTGTCGAGTTATTTGTCATTGTTCGAGGTCTGGTCTGTAGTAAAACACAGCCCAAAATTCAAGACCTTGTGTGTTTTAGCTCATTGACATGCATTATAAACGGGATAGAAAAGTCACTCGTTTTTAAATCGCTCTAGTGTCGTTATTTTTAAGAGTACAAACAAAAAAATACATAATTTTATTCAGGAGACCGTTCTAGCGCTCACTGTGAAAGAATTTTGTGAATAGCTGCTTCCGTTGTCGAGTTATTTGTCATTGTTCGAGGTCTGGTCCGTAGTAAAACACAGCACAATATTCAAGACCTTGTGTTTCTTAGCTCATTGACTCACATTATAAACGTGAGTGAAAAGTCACTCGTTTTTAAATCGCTCTAGTGTCGTTATTTTTAAGAGTACAAACAAAAAAATACATCATTTTATTCAGGAGACCCTTCTAGCGCTCAGTGTGAAAGAATTTTGTGAATAGCTGCTTCCGTTGTCGAGTTATTTGTCATTGTTCGAGGTCTGGTCCGTAGTAAAACACAGCACAATATTCAAGACCTTGTGTGTCTTAGGTCATTGACACACATTATAAACATGAGTGAAAAGTCACTCGTTTTTAAATCGCTCTAGTGTCGTTATTTTAAAGAGTACAAACAAAAAAATACATCATTTTATTCAGGAGACCCTTCTAGCGCTCAGTGTGAAAGAATTTTGTGAATAGCTGCTTCCGTTGTCGAGTTATTTGTCATTGTTCGAGGTCTGGTCCGTAGTAAAACACAGCACAATATTCAAGACCTTGTGTTTCTTAGCTCATTGACTCACATTATAAACGTGAGTGAAAAGTCACTCGTATTTAAATCGCTCTAGTGTCGTTATTTTTAAGAGTACAAACAAAAAAATACATCATTTTATTCAGGAGACCCTTCTAGCGCTCACTGTGAAAGAATTTTGTGAATAGCTGCTTCCGTTGTCGAGTTATTTGTCATTGTTCGAGGCCTGGTCCTTCATAAAAAAAACAGTAGAAAACTCCAGCCCTTGTGTGTCAGCCTCACCTTAGCCGCCCACTTTATTAGGAACACTTCTGTTCGTACATACAAACTACAAACACACTTCTTAGAGTTTAGAGTTTATTTTATTTTTAAAAGTGACAGTGCACAAATTAAACATTATCCTTGTGTTAAGGACAGATGTCTGTCCCAGGTTATAGCAGTACATGCTAATTTCCGCCTGTAGTCACTTTGGTCATACTCTTGAATAGGTCTTCTTCATGATGGCTGCTGTCTCGAGCACACACACGATCATTGCATTGAAACATCATTGCGGGTCACACATTCACGGCCAGCGAACATGCGTGAGCGAATTGCTTCGCGCACTGCATCCTCTCACAATTTCCCCCGGGGAATTGTCCGGTCTAGTGTTATATTTGTTACTCTTCCTACACAAATTTCGATTTCGATTAACTCAATAACCCTACGTCGCACACAGACAAACAATATATCAAAACGTGCGGCTCAATTGGACTCGCTATGCTATTACTTTGCTCTATAGAATAAGATTTTTTCGCGACGTAGTCGCGAAAAAATCGTCCCAAAAAACCCCATTCATTTCTATGGAATTAATTGAAAAAAAGCACTTTTTCAACGTTTTTCAAACGTCCGCTGCTCTGGCATGCTTTCACCTAGAGACGTGATTCAAACTCTAAAACGTAGGAAAACTTCTCCTCTGTGGATCTGGCATTCAATTTTTCTGCTAGGTTATACACTTTCGGATCAGTCCCGGGTCAAACGCCATGTGGTTTCTGGGAGAAAATCCGGCTTTTGAATGGGTGTCTATTGCGTTACACACCAGTGAAGGTCATTATCTTAGAGTGTAGACAGTTTGAAAAAAAAGGTCAAACTTTCTCGCTTAAACTCTGTTTTCAGCCACAAATTTCACTCTACAGACATGATTTTCTCAAAAGTAGTAGGAAAACTTGTCCTGATTCACACAATGTGTCTACCTAAACGATAGGATTTACGGTTTTTGAATGACAAGCCTCAAAGTGAGGAGAGCACAGGTGAGCGGCCTCATTGACTCCCAGTATAAACGTTGCTGAAAAGTCACTCGTTTTTAACTCCCTGTAGCGTCCTCATTTTTAACAATACAAACAAAAAAATACATCATTTTATTCAGGAAACCCTTCTAGCGCTCACTGTGAAAGAATTTTGTGAATAGCTGCTTCCGTTGTCGAGTTATTTGTCATTGTTCGAGGCCTGTCCCTTAGCAAAATTCAGCAGACACCTGACAAACTCTTGTGTGTGTTTTTTAACCTGCTCAGGCCCTTTACCATGCCGACTGGCTTCAGTAAGCGAGCACAGAGGGGAGGGGCCGGCTGTCTCAAGCACACACATGAATCATGGCATTGTAGCTTCATAGCAGGTCACACAACCGTACGTCGCACACAGACAAACAATATATCAAAACGTGCGGCTCGATTGGACTCGCTATGCTATTACCTTTCTCTACAGAATACGATTTTTTCGCGACGTAGTCGCGAAAAAATCGTCTCAAAAAACCCCATTCATTTCGATGGAATTAATTGAAAAAAAAGCACTTTTCCAACGTTTTTCAAACATCCGCTGCTCTGGCATGCTTTCACCTAGAGGCATGATTCAAACTCTAAAACGTAGGAAAACTTCTCCTCTGTGGATCTGGCATTCAACTTTTCTGCTAGGTTCTACACTTTCGGATCAGTCCCGGGTCAAACGCCATGTGGTTTCTGGGAAAAAATCCGGCTTTTGAATGGGTGTCTATTGCGTTACACACCAGTGGACCTCGTTAAGGTCAGAGTGGAGAGAGGTTCAAAAAAAAGGTCAAACTTTCTCGCTTAAACTGTGTTTTCATCCACAAATTTCACTCTACAGACATGATTTTCTCAAAAGTAGTAGGAAAACTTGTCCTGATTCACACAATGTGTCTACCTAAACGATAGGATTTACGGTTTTTGAATGACAAGCCTCAAAGTGAGGAGAGCACAGGTGAGCGGCCTCATTGACTCCCAGTATAAACGTTGCTGAAAAGTCACTCGTTTTTAACTCCCTGTAGCGTCCTCATTTTTAACAATACAAACAAAAAAATACATCATTTTATTCAGGAGACCCTTCTAGCGCTCACTGTGAAAGAATTTTGTGAATAGCTGCTTTCGTTGTCGAGTTATTTGTGATTGTTCGAGGCCTGGTCCTTCATAAAAAAACAGTAGAAAACTCCAGCCCTTGTGTGTCTTAGCCTCACCTTAGCCGCCCACTTTATTAGGAACACTTCTGTTCGTACATACAAACTACAAACACTCTTCTTAGAGTTCAGAGTTTATTTTATTTTTAAAAGGGACAGTGCACAAATTAAACATTATCCTTGTGGTAAGGACAGATGTCTGTCCCAGGTTATAGCAGTACATGCTAATTTCCGCCTGTAGTCACTTTGTTCATAATCTTGAATAGTTCTTATTCTGTTCGTACATACAAACTACAAACACTCTTCTTAGAGTTTAGAGTTTATTTTCTTTTTAAAAGGGACAGTGCACAAATTAAACATTATCCTTGTGGTAAGGACAGATGTCTGTCCCAGGTTATAGCAGTACTTGCTAATTTCCGCCTGTAGTCACTTTGTTCATAATCTTGAATAGTTCTTATTCATGACGGCTGCTGTCTCAAGCACACACATGATCATTGCACTGAAACATCATTGCGGGTCACACATTCACGGCCAGCAAACATGCGTGAGCGAATTGCTTCGCGCACTGCATCCTCTCACAATTTCCCCCGGGGAATTGTCCGGTCTAGTGTTATATTTGTTACTCTTCCTACACAAATTTCGATTTCGAGTAACTCAATAACCGTACGTCGCACACAGCCAAACAATATATCAAAACGTGCAGCTCGATCGGACTCGCTATGCTATTACTTTTCTCTATAGAATAAGATTTTTTCGCGACGTAGTCGCGAAAAAATCGTCCAAAAAAAACCCATTCATTTCTATGGAATTATTTGAAAAAAAGCACTTTTTCAACGTTTTTCAAACATCCGCTGCTCTGGCATGCTTTCACCTAGAGACGTGATTCAAACTCTAAAACGTAGGAAAACTTCTCCTCTGTGGATCTGGCATTCAACCTCTTCTGCTAGGTTCTACACTTTCGGATCAGTCCCAGTTCAAACACCATGTGGGTTCCGGGAGAAAATCCGGCATTTGAATGGGTGTCTATTGCGTTACACACCAGTGGACCTTGGTAAGTCAGAGTGGAGAGAGGTTGAAAATAAAGCTCAAACTTTCTCGCTTAAATTGTGTTTTTCAGCCAAAAATTTCACTCTACAGACATGATTTTCTCAAAAGTTGTAGTAAAACTTGTCCTGATTCACACAATGTGTCTACCTAAACGATAGGATTTACAGTTTTTGAATGACAAGCCTCAAACTGAGAGGAGGGCAGCCGACAGGCCTCACCTTAGCCGCCCACTTTATTAGGAACACTTCTGTTCGTACATACAAACTACAAACACTCTTCTTAGAGTTTAGAGTTTATTTTATTTTTAAAAGGGACAGTGCACAAATTAAACATTATCCTTGTGGTAAGGACAGATGTCTGTCCCAGGTTATAGCAGTACATGCTAATTTCCGCCTGTAGTCACTTTGTTCATGCTTTTGAATAGCTCTTCTTCATGACGGCTGCTGTCTCAAGCACACACATGATCATTGCATTGAAACATCATTGCGGGTCACACATTCACGGCCAGCAAACATGCGTGACCGAATTGCTTCGCGCACTGCATCCTCTCACAATTTCCCCCGGGGAATTGTCCGGTCTAGTTAAATTTATTATTCCTACGCAAATTTTGATTTCGAATACCTCAATAACCGTACGTCGCACACAGACAAACAATACATCAAAACGTGCGGCTCGATCGGACTCGCTATGCTATTACTTTTCTCTACAGTTTACGATTTTTTCGCGACGTAGTCGCGAAAAAATCGCCCCAAAAAACCCCATTCATTTCTATGGAATTAATTGAAAAAAAAGCACTTTTTCAACGTTTTTCAAACATCCGCTGCTCTGGCATGCTTTCACCTAGAGACATGATTCAAACTCTAAAACGTAGGAAAACTTCTCCTCTGTGGATCTGGCATTCAACTTTTCTGCTAGGTTTTACACTTTCGGATCAGGCCCGGTTCAAACGCCATGTGGTTTCTGGGAGAAAATCCGGCTTTTGAATGGGTGTCTATTGCGTTACACACCAGTGCGCCTCGTTAACTCAGAGTGTAGGCGGCTTCAAAAAAAAGCTCAAAATTTCTCACTTAAACTGTGTTTTCATCCACAAATTTCACTCTACAGACATGATTTTCTCAAAAGTAGTAGGAAAACTTGTCCTGATTCACACAATGTGTCTACCTAAACGGTAGGATTTACGGTTTTTGAATGACAAGCCTCAAAGTGAGGAGAGCACAGGTGAGCGGCCTCATTGACTCCCAGTATAAACGTTGCTGAAAAGTCACTCGTTTTTAACTCCCTGTAGCGTCCTCATTTTTAACAATACAAACAAAAAAATACATCATTTTATTCAGGAGACCCTTCTAGCGCTCACTGTGAAAGAATTTTGTGAATAGCTGCTTCCGTTGTCGAGTTATTTGTCATTGTTCGAGGTCTGGTCTGTAGTAAAACACAGCCCAAAATTCAAGACCTTGTGTGTTTTAGCTCATTGACATGCATTATAAACGGGATAGAAAAGTCACTCGTTTTTAAATCGCTCTAGTGTCGTTATTTTTAAGAGTACAAACAAAAAAATACATAATTTTATTCAGGAGACCGTTCTAGCGCTCACTGTGAAAGAATTTTGTGAATAGCTGCTTCCGTTGTCGAGTTATTTGTCATTGTTCGAGGTCTGGTCCGTAGTAAAACACAGCACAATATTCAAGACCTTGTGTTTCTTAGCTCATTGACTCACATTATAAACGTGAGTGAAAAGTCACTCGTTTTTAAATCGCTCTAGTGTCGTTATTTTTAAGAGTACAAACAAAAAAATACATCATTTTATTCAGGAGACCCTTCTAGCGCTCAGTGTGAAAGAATTTTGTGAATAGCTGCTTCCGTTGTCGAGTTATTTGTCATTGTTCGAGGTCTGGTCCGTAGTAAAACACAGCACAATATTCAAGACCTTGTGTGTCTTAGGTCATTGACACACATTATAAACATGAGTGAAAAGTCACTCGTTTTTAATTCGCTCTAGTGTCGTTATTTTAAAGAGTACAAACAAAAAAATACATCATTTTATTCAGGAGACCCTTCTAGCGCTCAGTGTGAAAGAATTTTGTGAATAGCTGCTTCCGTTGTCGAGTTATTTGTCATTGTTCGAGGTCTGGTCCGTAGTAAAACACAGCACAATATTCAAGACCTTGTGTTTCTTAGCTCATTGACTCACATTATAAACGTGAGTGAAAAGTCACTCGTATTTAAATCGCTCTAGTGTCGTTATTTTTAAGAGTACAAACAAAAAAATACATCATTTTATTCAGGAGACCCTTCTAGCGCTCACTGTGAAAGAATTTTGTGAATAGCTGCTTCCGTTGTCGAGTTATTTGTCATTGTTCGAGGCCTGGTCCTTCATAAAAAAAACAGTAGAAAACTCCAGCCCTTGTGTGTCAGCCTCACCTTAGCCGCCCACTTTATTAGGAACACTTCTGTTCGTACATACAAACTACAAACACTCTTCTTAGAGTTTAGAGTTTATTTTATTTTTAAAAGTGACAGTGCACAAATTAAACATTATCCTTGTGTTAAGGACAGATGTCTGTCCCAGGTTATAGCAGTACATGCTAATTTCCGCCTGTAGTCACTTTGGTCATACTCTTGAATAGCTCTTCTTCATGATGGCTGCTGTCTAGAGCACACACACAATCATTGCATTGAAACATCATTGCGGGTCACACATTCATGGCCAGCGAACATGCGTGACCGAATTGCTTCGCGCACTGCATCCTCTCACAATTTCCCCCGGGGAATTGTCCGGTCTAGTTAGGATGCAGTGCTGCAGCACAGCAACCTATGGGCTCCCCTAGGGGAGCCCATAGGTTGCAGTGCAAAGCACTGCAACTATTGTTCTTCTACGTATTTCTTCTTCTTCTTATTATTCCTACGCAAATTTTGATTTCGAATAACTCAATAACCGTACGTCGCACACAGACAAACAATATATCAAAACGTGCGGCTCGATCGGACTCGCTATGCTATTACTTTTCTCTATAGATTGCGATTTTTTCGCGACGTAGTCGCGAAAAAATCGCCCCAAAAAACCCCATTCATTTCTATGGAATTAATTGAAAAAAAAGCACTTTTTCAATGTTTTTCAAACATCCACTGCTCTGGCATGCTTTCACCTAGAGACATGATTCAAACTCTAAAACGTAGGAAAACTTCTCCTCTGTGGATCTGGCATTCAACTTTTCTGCTAGGTTTTACACTTTCGGATCAGGCCCGGTTCAAACGCCATGTGGTTTCTGGGAGAAAATCCGGCTTTTGAATGGGTGTCTATTGCGTTACACACCAGTGAAGGTCATTATCTTAGAGTGTAGGCGGCTTCAAAAAAAAGGTCAAACTTTCTCGCTTAAACTCTGTTTTCAGCCACAAATTTCACTCTACAGACATGATTTTCTCAAAAGTAGTAGGAAAACTTGTCCTGATTCACACAATGTGTCTACCTAAACGATAGGATTTACGGTTTTTGAATGACAAGCCTCAAAGTGAGGAGAGCACAGGTGAGCGGCCTCATTGACTCCCAGTATAAACGTTGCTGAAAAGTCACTCGTTTTTAACTCCCTGTAGCGTCCTCATTTTTAACAATACAAACAAAAAAATACATCATTTTATTCAGGAGACCCTTCTAGCGCTCACTGTGAAAGAATTTTGTGAATAGCTGCTTCCGTTGTCGAGTTATTTGTCATTGTTCGAGGCCTGGTCCTTCATAAAAAAACAGTAGAAAACTCCAGCCCTTGTGTGGCAGCCTCACCTTAGCCGCCCACTTTATTAGGAACACTTCTGTTCGTACATACAAACTACAAACACTCTTCTTAGAGTTTAGAGTTTATTTTATTTTTAAAAGGGACAGTGCACAAATTAAACATTATCCTTGTGTTAAGATCAGATGTCTGTCCCAGGTTATAAAAAAAAAATCGTCACAAAAAAACCCCATTCATTTCTATGGAATTAATTGAAAAAAAGCACTTTTTCAACGTTTTTCAAACGTCTGCTGCTCTGGCATGCTTTCACCTAGAGACGTGATTCAAACTCTAAAACGTAGGAAAACTTCTCCTCTGTGGATCTGTCATTCAACTTTTCTGCTAGGTTCTACACTTACATGCTCAAAATTTCAAACTTAAACTGTTTTCAGCCACAAATTTCACACTACAGACATAATTTTCTCAGAAGTAGTAGTCACACTTGTCCCAAAAAACCCCCATTAATTTCTATGGAATTAATTGGAAAAAAAAGCACTTTTTCAAACATCCGCTGCTCTGAGAAACTGAGAAGAGGGCAGCCGACAGGCCTCACCTTAGCCGCCCACTTTATTAGGAACACTTCTGTTCGTACATACAAACTACAAACACTCTTCTTAGTGTTTAGAGTTTATTTTATTTTTAAAAGGGACAGTGCACAAATTAAACATTATCCTTGTGGTAAGGACAGATGTCTGTCCCAGGTTATAGCAGTACATGCTAATTTCCGCCTGTAGTCACTTTGTTCATGCTCTTGAATAGGTCTCCTTCATGACGGCTGCTGTCTCAAGCACACACACGATCATTGCATTGAAACATCATTGCTGGTCACACATTCACGGCCGGCAAACATGCATGACCGAATTGCTTCGCGCACTGCATCCTCTCACAATTTCCCCCGGGGAATTGTCCGGTCTAGTGTTATATTTGTTACTCTTCCTACACAAATTTTGATTTCGAGTAACACAATAACCGTACGTCGCACACAGACAAACAATGTATCAAAACGTGCGGCTCGATCGGACTCGCTATGCTATTACTTTTCTCTATAGAATACGATTTTTTCGCGACGTAGTCGCGAAAAAATCGTCCAAACAATCCCCATTCATTTCTATGGAATTAATTGAAAAAAAAGCACTTTTTCAACGTTTTTCAAACATCCGCTGCTCTGGCATGCTTTCACCTAGAGACGTGATTCAAACTCTAAAACGTAGGAAAACTTCTCCTCTGTGGATCTGGCCTTCAACTTTTCTGCTAGGTTCTACACTTTCGGATCAGTCCCGGCTCAAACGCCATGTTGGTTCCGGGAGATAATCCGGCTTTTTATGGGTGTCTATTGCGTTACACACCAGTGGACCTCGTTATGCTCAGAGTGGAGAGAGGTTAAAAAAAAAGGTCAAACTTTCTCGCTTAAACTCTGTTTTCAGCCACAAATTTCACTCTACAGACTTGATTTTCTCAAAAGTAGTAGGAAAACTTGTCCTGATTCACACAATGTGTCTACCTAAACGATAGGATTTACAGTTTTTTAATGACAAGCCTCAAACTGAGAAGAGGGCAGCCGAATGGCCTCATTGACACCCATTATAAACGTGACAGAAAAACAGCCTCGGTCAGCATGACACTTCACCTTAGCCGCCCACTTTATTAGGAACACTTCTGTTCGTACATACAAACTACAACCACTCTTCTTAGAGTTTAGAGTTCATTTTATTTTTAAAAGGGACAGTGCACAAATTAAACATTATCCTTGTGGTAAGGACAGATGTCTGTCCCAGGTTATAGCAGTACATGCTAATTTCCGCCTGTAGTCACTTTGTTCATACTCTTGAAAAGCTCTTCTTCATGACGGCTGCTGTCTCAAGCACACACATGATCATTGCATTGAAACATCATTGCGGGTCACACATTCACGGCCAGCGAACATGCGTGACCGAATTGCTTCGCGCACTGCATCCTCTCACAATTTCCCCCGGGGAATTGTCCGGTCTAGTGTTATATTTGTTACTCTTCCTACACAAATTTTGATTTCGAGTAACACAATAACCGTACGTCGCACACAGACAAACAATGTATCAAAACGTGCGGCTCGATCGGACTCGCTATGCTATTACTTTTCTCTATAGAATACGATTTTTTCGCGACGTAGTCGCGAAAAAATCGTCCAAAAAAACCCCATTCATTTCTATGGAATTAATTGAAAAAAAAGCACTTTTTCAACGTTTTTCAAACGTCCGCTGCTCTGGCATGCTTTCACCTAGAGACGTGATTCAAACTCTAAAACGTAGGAAAACTTCTCCTCTGTGGATCTGTCATTCAACTTTTCTGCTAGGTTCTACACTTACATGCTCAAAATTTCAAACTTAAACTGTTTTCAGCCACAAATTTCACACTACAGACATAAGTTTCTCAAAAGTAGTAGTCACACTTGTCCCAAAAAAACCCCATTAATTTCTATGGAATTAATTGGAAAAAAAAGCACTTTTTCAAACATCCGCTGCTCTGAGAAACTGAGAAGAGGGCAGCCGACAGGCCTCACCTTAGCCGCCCACTTTATTAGGAACACTTCTGTTCGTACATACAAACTACAAACACTCTTCTTAGAGTTTAGAGTTTATTTTATTTTTAAAAGGGACAGTGCACAAATTAAACATTATCCTTGTGGTAAGGACAGATGTCTGTCCCAGGTTATAGCAGTACATGCTAATTTCGGCCTGTAGTCACTTTGGTTGTACTGTTGAATAGCTCTTCTTCATTACGGCTGCTGTCTCAAGCACACACACGATCATTGCATTGAAACATCATTGCGGGTCACACGTTCACGGCCAGCGAACGTGCGTGACCGAATTGCTTCGCGCACTGCATCCTCTCACAATTTCCCCCGGGGAATTGTCCGGTCTAGTGTTATATTTGTTACTCTTCCTACGCAAATTTCGATTTCGATTAACTCAATAACCGTACGTTGCACACAGACAAACAATATATCAAAACGTGCGGCTCGATCGGACTCGCTATGCTATTACTTTTCTCTATAGAAAACGATTTTTTCGCGACGTAGTCGCGAAAAAATCGTCCAAAAAAACCCCATTCATTTCTATGGAATTAATTTGAAAAAAAGCACTTTTTCAACGTTTTTCAAACATCCGCTGCTCTGGCATGCTTTCACCTAGAGACGTGATTCAAACTCTAAAACGTAGGAAAACTTCTCCTCTGTGGATCTGGCATTAAACTTTTCTGCTAGGTCTACACTTTCGGATCAGTCCCGGGTCAAACGCCATGTGGTTTCTGGGAGAAAATCCGGCTTTTGAATGGGTGTCTATTGCGTTACACACCAGTGCGCCTCGTTAACTCAGAGTGTAGGCGGCTTCAAAAAAAAGCTCAAACTTTCTCGCTTAAACTGTGTTTTCATCCACAAATTTCACTCTACAGACATGATTTTCTCAAAAGTAGTAGGAAAACTTGTCCTGATTCACACAATGTGTCTACCTAAACGATAGGATTCACGGTTTTTGAATGAGAAGCCTCAAAGTGAGGAGAGCACAGGTGAGCGGCCTCATTGACTCCCAGTATAAACGTTGCTGAAAAGTCACTCGTTTTTAACTCCCTGTAGCGTCCTCATTTTTAACAATACAAACAAAAAAATACATCATTTTATTCAGGAGACCCTTCTAGCGCTCACTGTGAAAGAATTTTGTGAATAGAAGCTTTCGTTGTCGAGTTATTTGTGATTGTTCGAGGCCTACTTCTTAGCAAAACACAGCAGAAACCTGACATAATCTTCTGTGTGTCTCTTAACTCTCCTGTTCAGGCCCGTCACCATGCCGATTGGGGCCAGTGACGGGGCAGAGGGGGGCTGCTGTCTCAAGCACACACACAAATCATGCTCAAAATTTCAAACTTAAACTGTTTTCAGCCACAAATTTCACACTACAGACATAATTTTCTCAAATGTAGTAGTCACACTTGTCCCAAAAAAACCCCATTCATTTCTATGGAATTAATTGGAAAATAAAGCACTTTTTCAAACATCCGCTGCTCTGAGAAACTGAGAAGAGGGCAGCCAACAGGCCTCACCTTAGCCGCCCACTTTATTAGGAACACTTCTGTTCGTACATACAAACTACAAACACTCTTCTTAGAGTTTATTTTATTTTTAAAAGGGACAGTGCACAAATTAAACATTATCGTTGTGGTAAGGACAGATGTCTGTCCCAGGTTAAAGCAGTACATGCTAATTTCCGCCTGTAGTCACTTTGTTCATACTGTTGAATAGCTCTTCTTCATGATGGCTGCTGTCTCAAGCACACACACAATCATTGCATTGAAACGTCATTGCAGGTCACACGTTCACGGCCAGCGAACATGCGTGAGCGAATTGCTTCGCGCACTGCATCCTCTCACAATTTCCCCCGGGGAATTGTCCGGTCTAGTTAGGATGCAGTGCTGCAGCACAGCAACCTATGGGCTCCCCTAGGGGAGCCCATAGGTTGCAGTGCAAAGCACTGCAACTATTGTTCTTCTACGTATTTCTTCTTCTTCTTCTTATTATTATTATTCCTACGCAAATTTTGATTTCGAATACCTCAATAACCGTACGTCGCACACAGACAAACAATACATCAAAACGTGCGGCTCGATCGGACTCGCTATGCTATTACTTTTCTCTACAGTTTACGATTTTTTCGCGACGTAGTCGCGAAAAAATCGCCCCAAAAAACCCCATTCATTTCTATGGAATTAATTGAAAAAAAAGCACTTTTTCAACGTTTTTCAAACATCCGCTGCTCTGGCATGCTTTCACCTAGAGACATGATTCAAACTCTAAAACGTAGGAAAACTTCTCCTCTGTGGATCTGGCATTCAACTTTTCTGCTAGGTTTTACACTTTCGGATCAGGCCCGGTTCAAACGCCATGTGGTTTCTGGGAGAAAATCCGGCTTTTGAATGGGTGTCTATTGCGTTACACACCAGTGAGGGTCGTTAACTTAGAGTGTAGGCGGCTTCAAAAAAAAGCTCAAACTTTCTCGCTTAAACCGTGTTTTCATCCACAAATTTCACTCTACAGACATGATTTTCTCAAAAGTAGTAGGAAAACTTGTCCTGATTCACACAATGTGTCTACCTAAACGGTAGGATTTACGGTTTTTGAATGACAAGCCTCAAAGTGAGGAGAGCACAGGTGAGCGGCCTCATTGACTCCCATTATAAACGTTGCTGAAAAGTCACTCGTTTTTAACTCCCTGTAGCGTCCTCATTTTTAACAATACAAACAAAAAAATACATCATTTTATTCAGGAGACCCTTCTAGCGCTCACTGTGAAAGAATTTTGTGAATAGCTGCTTCCGTTGTCGAGTTATTTGTCATTGTTCGAGGCCTGGTCCATAGCAATTTACAGCAGACACCTGACATAATCTTGTGTGTGTTTCTTAACTCTCCTGTTCAGGCCCATCACCATGCCAATTGGGGCCAGTGACGGGGCAGAGGGAAAAGCTGTCTCAAGAACACACACATCATGCTCAAAATTTCAAACTTAAACTGTTTTCAGCCACAAATTTCACACTACAGACATAATTTTCTCAAAAGTAGTAGTCACACTTGTCCCAAAAAAAACCCATTCATTTCTATGGAATTAATTGGAAAAAAAGCACTTTTTCAACGTTTTTCAAACGTCCGCTGCTCTGGCATGCTTTAACCTAGAGACGTGATTCAAACTCTAAAACGTAGGAAAACTTCTCCTCTGTGGATCTGGCATTCAACTTTTCTGCAAGGTTCTACACTTTCGGATCAGGCCCGGCTCAAACACGATGTGAGTTCTGGGAGAAAATCCGGCTTTTGAATGGGTGTCTATTGCGTTACACACCAGTGATGGTCGTTAATCTTAGAGTGTAGGCGGCTTCAAAAAAAAGCTCAAACTTTCTCGCTTAAACCGTGTTTTCAGCCACAAATTTCACTCTACAGACATGATTTTCTCAAAAGTAGTAGGAAAACTTGTCCTGATTCACACAATGTGTCTACCTAAACGATAGGATTTACGGTTTTCGAATGACAAGCCTCAAAGTGAGGAGAGCACAGGTGAGCGGCCTCATTGACTCCCAGTATAAACGTTGCTGAAAAGTCACTCGTTTTTAACTCCCTGTAGCGTCCTCATTTTTAACAATACAAACAAAAAAATACATCATTTTATTCAGGAGACCCTTCTAGCGCTCACTGTGAAAGAATTTTGTGAATAGCTGCTTCCGTTGTCGAGTTATTTGTCATTGTTCGAGGCCTGGTCCTTCATAAAAAAAACAGTAGAAAACTCCAGCCCTTGTGTGTCAGCCTCACCTTAGCCGCCCACATTATTAGGAACACTTCTGTTCGTACATACAAACTACAAACACTCTTCTTAGAGTTTAGAGTTTATTTTATTTTTAAACCGTGTTTTCAGCCACAAATTTCACTCTACAGACATGATTTTCTCAAAAGTAGTAGGAAAACTTGTCCTGATTCACACAATGTGTCTACCTAAACGATAGGATTTACGGTTTTTGAATGACAAGCCTCAAAGTGAGGAGAGCACAGGTGAGCGGCCTCATTGACTCCCAGTATAAACGTTGCTGAAAAGTCACTCGTTTTTAACTCCCTGTAGCGTCCTCATTTTTAACAATACAAACAAAAAAATACATCATTTTATTCAGGAGACCCTTCTAGCGCTCACTGTGAAAGAATTTTGTGAATAGCTGCTTCCGTTGTCGAGTTATTTGTCATTGTTCGAGGCCTGGTCCTTCATAAAAAAAACAGTAGAAAACTCCAGCCCTTGTGTGTCAGCCTCACCTTAGCCGCCCACTTTATTAGGAACACTTCTGTTCGTACATACAAACTACAAACACTCTTCTTAGAGTTTAGAGTTTATTTTATTTTTAAAAGGGACAGTGCACAAATTAAACATTATCCTTGTGTTAAGGACAGATGTCTGTCCCAGGTTATAGCAGTACATGCTAATTTCCGCCTGTAGTCACTTTGGTCATACTCTTGAATAGGTCTTCTTCATGATGGCTGCTGTCTCGAGCACACACACGATCATTGCATTGAAACATCATTGCGGGTCACACATTCACGGCCAGCGAACATGCGTGAGCGAATTGCTTCGCGCACTGCATCCTCTCACAATTTCCCCCGGGGAATTGTCCGGTCTAGTTAGGATGCAGTGCTGCAGCACAGCAACCTATGGGCTCCCCTAGGGGAGCCCATAGGTTGCAGTGCAAAGCACTGCAACTATTGTTCTTCTACGTATTTCTTCTTCTTCTTCTTCTTCTTCTTTTTTTTTATTATTATTATTCCTACGCAAATTTTGATTTCGAATACCTCAATAACCGTACGTCGCACACAGACAAACAATACATCAAAACGTGCGGCTCGATCGGACTCGCTATGCTATTACTTTTCTCTATAGATTGCGATTTTTTCGCGACGTAGTCGCGAAAAAATCGCCCAAAAAAGCCCCATTCATTTCTATGGAATTAATTGAAAAAAAAGCACTTTTTCAACGTTTTTCAAACATCCGCTGCTCTGGCATGCTTTCACCTAGAGACATGATTCAAACTCTAAAACGTAGGAAAACTTCTCCTCTGTGGATCTGGCATTCAACTTTTCTGCTAGGTTTTACACTTTCGGATCAGGCCCGGTTCAAACGCCATGTGGTTTCTGGGAGAAAATCCGGCTTTTGAATGGGTGTCTATTGCGTTACACACCAGTGCGCCTCGTTAACTCAGAGTGTAGGCGGCTTCAAAAAAAATCTCAAAATTTCTCACTTAAACTGTGTTTTCATCCACAAATTTCACTCTACAGACATGATTTTCTCAAAAGTAGTAGGAAAACTTGTCCTGATTCACACAATGTGTCTACCTAAACGGTAGGATTTACGGTTTTTGAATGACAAGCCTCAAAGTGAGGAGAGCACAGGTGAGCGGCCTCATTGACTCCCAGTATAAACGTTGCTGAAAAGTCACTCGTTTTTAACTCCCTGTAGCGTCCTCATTTTTAACAATACAAACAAAAAAATACATCATTTTATTCAGGAGACCCTTCTAGCGCTCACTGTGAAAGAATTTTGTGAATAGCTGCTTCCGTTGTCGAGTTATTTGTCATTGTTCGAGGCCTGGTCCTTCATAAAAAAAACAGTAGAAAACTCCAGCCCTTGTGTGTCAGCCTCACCTTAGCCGCCCACTTTATTAGGAACACTTCTGTTCCTACATACAAACTACAAACACTCTTCTTAGAGTTTAGAGTTTATTTTATTTTTAAAAGGGACAGTGCACAAATTAAACATTATCCTTGTAGGAAAACTTATCCTGATTCACACAATGTGTCTACCTAAACGATAGGATTTACTGTTTTTGAATGACAAGCGTCAAACTGAGGACAGGGCAGCTGACAGGCTTCATTGAAACCCATTGTAATCATGAGAGAAAAGTCACTCGTTTTTAAATCGCTCTATTGTCGTTATTTTTAAGACTACAAACAAAAAAATACATCATTTTATTCAGGAGACCCTTCTAGCGCTCACTGTGAAAGAATTTTGTGAATAGAAGCTTTCGTTGTCGAGTTATTTGTGATTGTTCGAGGCCTACTTCTTAGCAAAACACAGCAGAAACCTGACATAATCTTGTGTGTGTCTCTTAACTCTCCTGTTCAGGCCCGTCACCATGCCAATTGGGGCCAGTGACGGGGCAGAGGGAAAAGCTGTCTCAAGCACACACACATCATGCTCAAAATTTCAAACTTAAACTGTTTTCAGCCACAAATTTCACACTACAGACATAATTTTCTCAAAAGTAGTAGTCACACTTGTCCCAAAAAAAACCCATTCATTTCTATGGAATTAATTGGAAAAAAAAGCACTTTTTCAAACATCCGCTGCTCTGAGAAACTGAGAAGAGATCAGCCGACAGGCCTCACCTTAGCCGCCCACTTTATTAGGAACACTTCTGTTCGTACATACAAACTACAAACACTCTTCTTAGAGTTTATTTTATTTTTAAAAGGGACAGTGCACAAATTAAACATTATCCTTGTGGTAAGGACAGATGTCTGTCCCAGGGTAAAGCAGTACATGCTAATTTCCGCCTGTAGTCACTTTGTTCATACTGTTGAATAGCTCTTCTTCATGATGGCTGCTGTCTCAAGCACACACACAATCATTGCATTGAAACGTCATTGCAGGTCACACGTTCACGGCCAGCGAACATGCGTGAGCGAATTGCTTCGCGCACTGCATCCTCTCACAATTTCCCCCGGGGAATTGTCCGGTCTAGTGTTATATTTGTTACTCTTCCTACACAAATTTTGATTTCGATTAACTCAATATCCGTACGTCGCACACAGACAAACAATACATCAAAACGTGCGGCTCGATCGGACTCGCTATGCTATTACTTTTCTCTACAGTTTATGATTTTTTCGCGACGTAGTCGCGAAAAAATCGCCCCAAAAAACCCCATTCATTTCTATGGAATTAATTGAAAAAAAAGCACTTTTTCAATGTTTTTCAAACATCCGCTGCTCTGGCATGCTTTCACCTAGAGACATGATTCAAACTCTAAAACGTAGGAAAACTTCTCCTCTGTGGATCTGGCATTCAACTTTTCTGCTAGGTTTTACACTTTCGGATCAGGCCCGGTTCAAACGCCATGTGGTTTCTGGGAGAAAATCCGGCTTTTGAATGGGTGTCTATTGCGTTACACACCAGTGAGGGTCGTTAAACTTAGAGTGTAGGCGGCTTCAAAAAAAAGGTCAAACTTTCTCGCTTAAACTCCGTTTTCAGCCACAAATTTCACTCTACAGACATTATTTTCTCAAAAGTAGTAGGAAAACTTGTCCTGATTCACACAATGTGTCTACCTAAACGATAGGATTTACGGTTTTTGAATGACAAGCCTCAAAGTGAGGAGAGCACAGGTGAGCGGCCTCATTGACTCCCAGTATAAATGTTGCTGAAAAGTCACTCGTTTTTAACTCCCTGTAGCGTCCTCATTTTTAACAATACAAACAAAAAAATACATCATTTTATTCAGGAAACCCTTCTAGCGCTCACTGTGAAAGAATTTTGTGAATAGCTGCTTCCGTTGTCGAGTTATTTGTCATTGTTCGAGGCCTGGTCCTTCATAAAAAAAACAGTAGAAAACTCCAGCCCTTATGTGTCAGCCTCACCTTAGCCGCCCACTTTATTAGGAACACTTCTGTTCGTACATACAAACTACAAACACTCTTCTTAGAGTTTAGAGTTTATTTTATTTTTAAAAGGGACAGTGCACAAATTAAACATTATCCTTGTGTTAAGGACAGATGTCTGTCCCAGGTTATAGCAGTACATGCAAACAAACAGTACATTACTTTTCTCTATAGAATACGATTTTTTCGCGACGTAGTCGTGAAAAAATCGCCCCAAAAAACCCCATTCATTTCTATGGAATTAATTGAAAAAAAAGCACTTTTTCAACGTTTTTCAAACATCCGTTGCTCTGGCATGCTTTCACCTAGAGACATGATTCAAACTCTAAAACGTAGGAAAACTTCTCCTCTGTGGATCTGGCATTCAACTTTTCTGCTAGGTTTTACACTTTCGGATCAGTCCCGGTTCAAACGCCATGTGGTTTCTGGGAGAAAATCCGGCTTTTGAATGGGTGTCTATTGCGTTACACACCAGTGAGGGTCGTTACGCTTAGAGTGTAGGCGGCTTCAAAAAAAAGCTCAAACTTTCTCGCTTAAACCGTGTTTTCCGCCACAAATTTCACTCTACAGACATGATTTTCTCAAAAGTAGTAGGAAAACTTGTCCTGATTCACACAATGTGTCTACCTAAACGATAGGATTTACGGTTTTTGAATGACAAGCCTCAAAGTGAGGAGAGCACAGGTGAGCGGCCTCATTGACTCCCAGTATAAACGTTGCTGAAAAGTCACTCGTTTTTAACTCCCTGTAGCGTCCTCATTTTTAACAATACAAACAAAAAAATACATCATTTTATTCAGGAGACCCTTCTAGCGCTCACGGTGAAAGAATTTTGTGAATAGCTGCTTCCGTTGTCGAGTTATTTGTCATTGTTCGAGGCCTGGTCCTTCATGAAAAAAACAGTAGAAAACTCCAGCCCTTGTGTGTCAGCCTCACCTTAGCCGCCCACTTTATTAGGAACACTTCTGTTCGTACATACAAACTACAAACACTCTTCTTAGAGTTTAGAGTTTATTTTATTTTTAAAAGGGACAGTGCACAAATTAAACATTATCCTTGTGTTAAGGACAGATGTCTGTCCCAGGTTATAGCAGTACATGCTAATTTCCGCCTGTAGTCACTTTGGTCATACTCTTGAATAGGTCTTCTTCATGATGGCTGCTGTCTCGAGCACACACACGATCATTGCATTGAAACATCATTGCGGGTCACGCGTTCACGGCCAGCGAACATGCGTGAGCGAATTGCTTCGCGCACTGCATCCTCTCACAATTTCCCCCGGGGAATTGTCCGGTCTAGTGTTATATTTGTTACTCTTCCTACGCAAATTTCGATTTCGATTAACTCAATAACCGTACGTTGCACACAGACAAACAATGTATCAAAACGTGCGGCTCGATCGGACTCGCTATGCTATTACTTTTCTCTATAGAAAACGATTTTTTCGCGACGTAGTCGCGAAAAAATCGTCCAAAAAAACCCCATTCATTTCTATGGAATTAATTTGAAAAAAAGCACTTTTTCAACGTTTTTCAAACATCCGCTGCTCTGGCATGCTTTCACCTAGAGACGTGATTCAAACTCTAAAACGTAGGAAAACTTCTCCTCTGTGGATCTGGCCTTCAACTATTCTGCTAGGTTCTACACTTTCGGATCAGTCCCGGGTCAAACGCCATGTGGGTTCTGATAGAAAATCCGGCTTTTGAATGGGTGTCTATTGCGTTACACACCAGTGCGCCTCGTTAACTCAGAGTGTAGGCGGCTTCAAAAAAAAGCTCAAAATTTCTCACTTGTTTTCATCCACAAATTTCACTCTACAGACATGATTTTCTCAAAAGTAGTAGGAAAACTTGTCCTGATTCACACAATGTGTCTACCTAAACAGTAGAATTTACGGTTTTTGAATGACAAGCGTCAAACTGAGGACAGGGAAGCTGAGAGGCTTCATTGACATCCATTATAAACCTGAGAGAAAAGTCACTCGTATTTAAATCGCTCTACTGTCGTTATTTTTAAGAGTACAAACAAAAAAATACATCATTTTATTCAGGAGACCCTTCTAGCACTCAGTGTGAAAGAATTTTGTGAATAGCTGCTTCCGTTGTCGAGTTATTTGTCATTGTTCGAGGCCTGGTCCTTCATAAAAAAAACAGTAGAAAACTCCAGCCCTTGTGTGTCTTAGCCTCACCTTAGCCGCCCACTTTATTAGGAACAGTTCTGTTCGTACATACAAACTACAAACGCTCTTCTTAGAGTTTAGAGTTTATTTTATTTTTAAAAGGGACAGTGCACAAATTAAACATTATCCTTGTGGTAAGGACAGATGTCTGTCCCAGGTTATAGCAGTACATGCTAATGTCAAACTGAGGACAGTGCAGCTGACAGGCTTCATTGACATCCATTATAAACGTGATAGAAAAGTCACTCGTTTTTAAATCGCTCTAGTGTCGTTATTTTAAAGAGTACAAACAAAAAAATACATCATTTTATTCAGGAGACCCGTCTAGCGCTCAGTGTGAAAGAATTTTGTGAATAGCTGCTTCCGTTGTCGAGTTATTTGTCATTGTTCGAGGCCTACTCCTTAGCAATTTACAGCAGACACCTGATAAAATCTTGTGTGTGTGTCTTAACTCTCCTGTTCAGGCCCGTCACCATGCCGATTGGGGCCAGTGACGGGGCAGAGGGGGGCTGCTGTCTCAAGCACACACACAAATCATGCTCAAAATTTCAAACTTAAACTGTTTTCAGCCACAAATTTCACACTACAGACATAATTTTCTCAAAAGTAGTAGTCACACTTGTCCCAAAAAAACCCCATTCATTTCTATGGAATTAATTGGAAAAAAAAGCACTTTTTCAAACATCCGCTGCTCTGAGAAACTGAGAAGAGGGCAGCCGACAGGCCTCACCTTAGCCGCCCACTTTATTAGGAACACTTCTGTTCGTACATACAAACTACAAACACTCTTCGTAGAGTTTATTTTATTTTTAAAAGGGACAGTGCACAAATTAAACATTATCCTTGTGGTAAGGACAGATGTCTGTCCCAGGTTAAAGCAGTACATGCTAATTTCCGCCTGTAGTCACTTTGTTTATACTGTTGAATAGCTCTTCTTCATGACGGCTGCTGTCTCGAGCACACACATAATCATTGCATTGAAACATCATTGCGGGTCACACATTCACGGCCAGCGAACATGCGTGACCGAATTGCTTCGCGCACTGCATCCTCTCACAATTTCCCCCGGGGAATTGTCCGGTCTAGTGTTATATTTGTTACTCTTCCTCCACAAATTTTGATTTCGAGTAACACAATAACCGTACGTCGCACACAGACAAACAATGTATCAAAACGTGCGGCTCTATCGGACTCGCTATGCTATTACTTTTCTCTACAGTTTACGATTTTTTCGCGACGTAGTCGCGAAAAAATCGTCCAAAAAAACCCCATTCATTTCTATGGAATTAATTTGAAAAAAAGCACTTTTTCAACGTTTTTCAAACATCCGCTGCTCCAGCATGCTTTAACCTAGAGACGTGATTCACACTCTAAAACGTAGGAAAACTTCTCCTCTGTGGATCTGGCATTCAACTTTTCTGCAAGGTTCTACACTTTCGGATCAGGCCCGGCTCAAACACGATGTGAGTTCTGGGAGAAAATCCGGCTTTTGAATGGGTGTCTATTGCGTTACACACCAGTGGACCTCGTTATGCTCAGAGTGGAGAGAGGTTAAAACAAAAGGTCAAACTTTCTCGCTTAAACTCTGTTTTCAGCCACAAATTTCACTCTACAGACATGATTTTCTCAAAAGTAGTAGGAAAACTTGTCCTGATTCACAGAATGTGTCTACCTAAACGATAGGATTTATGGTTTTTGAATGACAAGCGTCAAACTGAGGACAGGGCAGCCGACAGGCTTCATTGAAACCCATTGTAAACGTGAGAGAAAAGTCACTCGTTTTTAAATCGCTCTAGTGTCGTTATTTTTAAGAGTACAAACAAAAAAATACATAATTTTATTCAGGAGACCCTTCTAGCGCTCACTGTGAAAGAATTTTGTGAATAGCTGCTTCCGTTGTCGAGTTATTTGTCATTGTTTGAGGTCTGGTCTGTGGTAAAACACAGCCCAAAATTCAAGACCTTGTGTGTTTTAGCTCATTGACATGCATTATAAACGGGATAGAAAAGTCACTCGTTTTTAAATCGCTCTAGTGTCGTTATTTTTAAAACTACAAACAAAAAAATACATCATTTTATTCAGGAGACCCTTCAAGCGCTCACTGTGAAAGAATTTTGTGAATAGCTGCTTCCGTTGTCGAGTTATTTGTCATTGTTTGAGGCCTGGTCCTTCATAAAAAAACAGTAGAAAACTCCAGGCCTTGTGTGTCTTAGCCTCACCTTAGCCGCCCACTTTATTAGGAACACTTCTGTTCGTACATACAAACTACAAACACTCTTCTTAGAGTTTAGAGTTTATTTTATTTTTAAAAGGGACAGTGCACAAATTAAACATTATCCTTGTGGTAAGGACAGATGTCTGTCCCAGGTTATAGCAGTACATGCTAATTTCCGCCTGTAGTCACTTTGTTCATGCTCTTGAATAGCTCTTCTTCATGATGGCTGCTGTCTCGAGCACACACACAATCATTGCATTGAAACATCATTGCGGGTCACACATTCACGGCCAGCGAACATGCGTGACCGAATTGCTTCGCGCACTGCATCCTCTCACAATTTCCCCCGGGGAATTGTCCGGTCTAGTGTTATATTTGTTACTCTCCCTACGCAAATTTTGATTTCGATTAACTCAATAACCGTACGTCGCACACAGACAAACAATATATCAAAACGTGCGGCTCGATCGGACTCGCTATGCTATTACTTTTCTCTATAGAATACGATTTTTTCGCGACGTAGTCGCGAAAAAATCACCCCAAAAAACCCCATTCATTTCTATGGAATTAATTGAAAAAAAAGCACTTTTTCAATGTTTTTCAAACATCCACTGCTCTGGCATGCTTTCACCTAGAGACATGATTCAAACTCTAAAACGTAGGAAAACTTCTCCTCTGTGGATCTGGCATTCAACTTTTCTGCTAGGTTTTACACTTTCGGATCAGGCCCGGTTCAAACGCCATGTGGTTTCTGGGAGAAAATCCGGCTTTTGAATGGGTGTCTATTGCGTTACACACCAGTGAGGGTCGTTAAGCTTAGAGTGCAGGCGGCTTCAAAAAAAAGCTCAAACTTTCTCGCTTAAACCGTGTTTTCAGCCACAAATTTCACTCTACAGACATGATTTTCTCAAAAGTAGTAGGAAAACTTGTCCTGATTCACACAATGTGTCTACCTAAACGATAGGATTTACGGTTTTTGAATGACAAGCCTCAAAGTGAGGAGAGCACAGGTGAGCGGCCTCATTGACTCCCAGTATAAACGTTGCTGAAAAGTCACTCGTTTTTAACTCCCTGTAGCGTCCTCATTTTTAACAATACAAACAAAAAAATACATCATTTTATTCAGGAGACCCTTCTAGCGCTCACTGTGAAAGAATTTTGTGAATAGCTGCTTCCGTTGTCGAGTTATTTGTCATTGTTCGAGGCCTGGTCCTTCATAAAAAAAACAGTAGAAAACTCCAGCCCTTGTGTGTCAGCCTCACCTTAGCCGCCCACTTTATTAGGAACACTTCTGTTCGTACATACAAACTACAAACACTCTTCTTAGAGTTTAGAGTTTATTTTATTTTTAAAAGGGACAGTGCACAAATTAAACATTATCCTTGTGTTAAGGACAGATGTCTGTCCCAGGTTATAGCAGTACATGCTAATTTCCGCCTGTAGTCACTTTGGTCATACTCTTGAATAGGTCTTCTTCATGATGGCTGCTGTCTCGAGCACACACACGATCATTGCATTGAAACATCATTGCGGGTCACACATTCACGGCCAGCGAACATGCGTGAGCGAATTGCTTCGCGCACTGCATCCTCTCACAATTTCCCCCGGGGAATTGTCCGGTCTAGTTAGGATGCAGTGCTGCAGCACAGCAACCTATGGGCTCCCCTAGGGGAGCCCATAGGTTGCAGTGCAAAGCACTGCAACTATTGTTCTTCTACGTATTTCTTCTTCTTCTTATATTTATTATTATTCCTACGCAAATTTTGATTTCGAATAACTCAATAACTGTACGTCGCACACAGACAAACAATATATCAAAACGTGCGGCTCGATCGGACTCGCTATGCTATTACTTTTCTCTATAGATTGCGATTTTTTCGCGACGTAGTCGCGAAAAAATCGCCCAAAAAAACCCCATTCATTTCTATGGAATTAATTGAAAAAAAAGCACTTTTTCAACGTTTTTCAAACATCCGCTGCTCTGGCATGCTTTCACCTAGAGACGTGATTCAACCTCTAAAACGTAGGAAAACTTCTCCTCTGTGGATCTGGCATTAAACTTTTCTGCTAGGTTCTACACTTTCGGATCAGTCCCGGCTCAACCGCCATGTGGTTTCTGGGAGAAAATCCGGCTTTTGAATGGGTGTCTATTGCGTTACACACCAGTGAAGGTCATTATCTTAGAGTGTAGACAGTTTGAAAAAAAAGGTCAAACTTTCTCGCTTAAACTCTGTTTTCAGCCACAAATTTCACTCTACAGACATGATTTTCTCAAAAGTAGTAGGAAAACTTGTCCTGATTCACACAATGTGTCTACCTAAACGATAGGATTCACGGTTTTTGAATGACAAGCCTCAAAGTGAGGAGAGCACAGGTGAGCGGCCTCATTGACTCCCAGTATAAACTTTGCTGAAAAGTCACTCGTTTTTAACTCCCTGTAGCGTCCTCATTTTTAACAATACAAACAAAAAAATACATCATTTTATTCAGGAGACCCTTCTAGCGCTCACTGTGAAAGAATTTTGTGAATAGCTGCTTCCGTTGTCGAGTTATTTGTCATTGTTCGAGGCCTGGTCCATAGCAATTTACAGCAGACACCTGACATAATCTTGTGTGTGTTTCTTAACTCTCCTGTTCAGGCCCATCACCATGCCAATTGGGGCCAGTGACGGGGCAGAGGGAAAAGCTGTCTCAAGAACACACACATCATGCTCAAAATTTCAAACTTAAACTGTTTTCAGCCACAAATTTCACACTACAGACATAATTTTCTCAAAAGTAGTAGTCACACTTGTCCCAAAAAAAACCCATTCATTTCTATGGAATTAATTGGAAAAAAAGCACTTTTTCAACGTTTTTCAAACGTCCGCTGCTCTGGCATGCTTTAACCTAGAGACGTGATTCAAACTCTAAAACGTAGGAAAACTTCTCCTCTGTGGATCTGGCATTCAACTTTTCTGCAAGGTTCTACACTTTCGGATCAGGCCCGGTTCAAACGCCATGTGGGTTCTGGGAGAAAATCCGGCTTTTGAATGGGTGTCTATTGCGTTACACACCAGTGATGGTCGTTAATCTTAGAGTGTAGGCGGCTTCAAAAAAAAGCTCAAACTTTCTCGCTTAAACCGTGTTTTCAGCCACAAATTTCACTCTACAGACATGATTTTCTCAAAAGTAGTAGGAAAACTTGTCCTGATTCACACAATGTGTCTACCTAAACGATAGGATTTACGGTTTTCGAATGACAAGCCTCAAAGTGAGGAGAGCACAGGTGAGCGGCCTCATTGACTCCCAGTATAAACGTTGCTGAAAAGTCACTCGTTTTTAACTCCCTGTAGCGTCCTCATTTTTAACAATACAAACAAAAAAATACATCATTTTATTCAGGAGACCCTTCTAGCGCTCACTGTGAAAGAATTTTGTGAATAGCTGCTTCCGTTGTCGAGTTATTTGTCATTGTTCGAGGCCTGGTCCTTCATAAAAAAAACAGTAGAAAACTCCAGCCCTTGTGTGTCAGCCTCACCTTAGCCGCCCACATTATTAGGAACACTTCTGTTCGTACATACAAACTACAAACACTCTTCTTAGAGTTTAGAGTTTATTTTATTTTTAAACCGTGTTTTCAGCCACAAATTTCACTCTACAGACATGATTTTCTCAAAAGTAGTAGGAAAACTTGTCCTGATTCACACAATGTGTCTACCTAAACGATAGGATTTACGGTTTTTGAATGACAAGCCTCAAAGTGAGGAGAGCACAGGTGAGCGGCCTCATTGACTCCCAGTATAAACGTTGCTGAAAAGTCACTCGTTTTTAACTCCCTGTAGCGTCCTCTTTTTTAACAATACAAACAAAAAAATACATCATTTTATTCAGGAGACCCTTCTAGCGCTCACTGTGAAAGAATTTTGTGAATAGCTGCTTCCGTTGTCGAGTTATTTGTCATTGTTCGAGGCCTGGTCCTTCATAAAAAAAACAGTAGAAAACTCCAGCCCTTGTGTGTCAGCCTCACCTTAGCCGCCCACTTTATTAGGAACACTTCTGTTCATACATACAAACTACAAACACTCTTCTTAGAGTTTAGAGTTTATTTTATTTTTAAAAGGGACAGTGCACAAATTAAACATTATCCTTGTGTTAAGGACAGATGTCTGTCCCAGGTTATAGCAGTACATGCTAATTTCCGCCTGTAGTCACTTTGGTCATACTCTTGAATAGGTCTTCTTCATGATGGCTGCTGTCTCGAGCACACACACGATCATTGCATTGAAACATCATTGCGGGTCACACATTCACGGCCAGCGAACATGCGTGAGCGAATTGCTTCGCGCACTGCATCCTCTCACAATTTCCCCCGGGGAATTGTCCGGTCTAGTTAGGATGCAGTGCTGCAGCACAGCAACCTATGGGCTCCCCTAGGGGAGCCCATAGGTTGCAGTGCAAAGCACTGCAACTATTGTTCTTCTACGTATTTCTTCTTCTTATTAGGATGCAGTGCTGCAGCACAGCAACCTATGGGCTCCCCTAGGGGAGCCCATAGGTTGCAGTGCAAAGCACTGCAACTATTGTTCTTCTACGTGTTTCTTCTTCTTCTTCTTATTCTTATATTTATTATTCCTACGCAAATTTTGATTTCGAATAACTCAATAACCGTACGTCGCACACAGACAAACAATATATCAAAACGTGCGGCTCGATCGGACTCGCTATGCTATTACTTTTCTCTATAGAATACGATTTTTTCGCGACGTAGTCGCGAAAAAATCGCCCCAAAAAACCCCATTCATTTCTATGGAATTAATTGAAAAAAAAGCACTTTTTCAATGTTTTTCAAACATCCACTGCTCTGGCATGCTTTCACCTAGAGACATGATTCAAACTCTAAAACGTAGGAAAACTTCTCCTCTGTGGATCTGGCATTCAACTTTTCTGCTAGGTTTTACACTTTCGGATCAGGCCCGGTTCAAACGCCATGTGGTTTCTGGGAGAAAATCCGGCTTTTGAATGGGTGTCTATTGCGTTACACACCAGTGAGGGTCGTTAAACTTAGAGTGTAGGCGGCTTCAAAAAAAAGGTCAAACTTTCTCGCTTAAACTCCGTTTTCAGCCACAAATTTCACTCTACAGACATTATTTTCTCAAAAGTAGTAGGAAAACTTGTCCTGATTCACACAATGTGTCTACCTAAACGATAGGATTTACGGTTTTTGAATGACAAGCCTCAAAGTGAGGAGAGCACAGGTGAGCGGCCTCATTGACTCCCAGTATAAACGTTGCTGAAAAGTCACTCGTTTTTAACTCCCTGTAGCGTCCTCATTTTTAACAATACAAACAAAAAAATACATCATTTTATTCAGGAGACCCTTCTAGCGCTCACTGTGAAAGAATTTTGTGAATAGCTGCTTCCGTTGTCGAGTTATTTGTCATTGTTCGAGGCCTGGTCCTTCATAAAAAAAACAGTAGAAAACTCCAGCCCTTGTGTGTCAGCCTCACCTTAGCCGCCCACTTTATTAGGAACACTTCTGTTCGTACATACAAACTACAAACACTCTTCTTAGAGTTTAGAGTTTATTTTATTTTTAAACCATGTTTTCAGCCACAAATTTCACTCTACAGACATGATTTTCTCAAAAGTAGTAGGAAAACTTGTCCTGATTCACACAATGTGTCTACCTAAACGATAGGATTTACGGTTTTTGAATGACAAGCCTCAAAGTGAGGAGAGCACAGGTGAGCGGCCTCATTGACTCCCAGTATAAACGTTGCTGAAAAGTCACTCGTTTTTAACTCCCTGTAGCGTCCTCATTTTTAACAATACAAACAAAAAAATACATCATTTTATTCAGGAGACCCTTCTAGCGCTCACTGTGAAAGAATTTTGTGAATAGCTGCTTCCGTTGTCGAGTTATTTGTCATTGTTCGAGGCCTGGTCCATAGCAATTTACAGCGGACACCTGACATAATCTTGTGTGTGTTTCTTAACTCTCCTGTTCAGGCCCATCACCATGCCAATTGGGGCCAGTGACGGGGCAGAGGGAAAAGCTGTCTCAAGAACACACACATCATGCTCAAAATTTCAAACTTAAACTGTTTTCAGCCACAAATTTCACACTACAGACATAATTTTCTCAAAAGTAGTAGTCACACTTGTCCCAAAAAAAACCCATTCATTTCTATGGAATTAATTGGAAAAAAAGCACTTTTTCAACGTTTTTCAAACGTCCGCTGCTCTGGCATGCTTTAACCTAGAGACGTGATTCAAACTCTAAAACGTAGGAAAACTTCTCCTCTGTGGATCTGGCATTCAACTTTTCTGCAAGGTTCTACACTTTCGGATCAGGCCCGGCTCAAACACGATGTGAGTTCTGGGAGAAAATCCGGCTTTTGAATGGGTGTCTATTGCGTTACACACCAGTGATGGTCGTTAATCTTAGAGTGTAGGCGGCTTCAAAAAAAAGCTCAAACTTTCTCGCTTAAACCGTGTTTTCAGCCACAAATTTCACTCTACAGACATGATTTTCTCAAAAGTAGTAGGAAAACTTGTCCTGATTCACACAATGTGTCTACCTAAACGATAGGATTTACGGTTTTTGAATGACAAGCCTCAAAGTGAGGAGAGCACAGGTGAGCGGCCTCATTGACTCCCAGTATAAACGTTGCTGAAAAGTCACTCGTTTTTAACTCCCTGTAGCGTCCTCATTTTTAACAATACAAACAAAAAAATACATCATTTTATTCAGGAGACCCTTCTAGCGCTCACTGTGAAAGAATTTTGTGAATAGCTGCTTCCGTTGTCGAGTTATTTGTCATTGTTCGAGGCCTGGTCCTTCATAAAAAAAACAGTAGAAAACTCCAGCCCTTGTGTGTCAGCCTCACCTTAGCCGCCCACTTTATTAGGAACACTTCTGTTCGTACATACAAACTACAAACACTCTTCTTAGAGTTTATTTTATTTTTAAAAGGGACAGTGCACAAATTAAACATTATCCTTGTGTTAAGGACAGATGTCTGTCCCAGGTTATAGCAGTACATGCTAATTTCCGCCTGTAGTCACTTTGGTCATACTCTTGAATAGGTCTTCTTCATGACGGCTGCTGTCTCGAGCACACACACGATCATTGCATTGAAACATCATTGCGGGTCACACGTTCACGGCCAGCGAACAGGCGTGAGCGAATTGCTTCGCGCACTGCATCCTCTCACAATTTCCCCCGGGGAATTGTCCGGTCTAGTGTTACATTTGTTACTCTTCCTCCACAAATTTTGATTTCGAGTAACTCAATAACCGTACGTCGCACACAGACAAACAATATATCAAAACGTGCGGCTCGATCGGACTCGCTATGCTATTACTTTTCTCTACAGTTTACGATTTTTTCGCGACGTAGTCGCGAAAAAATCGCCCCAAAAAACCCCATTCATTTCTATGGAATTAATTAAAAAAAAAGCACTTTTTCAACGTTTTTCAAACATCCGCTGCTCTGGCATGCTTTCACCTAGAGACATGATTCAAACTCTAAAACGTAGGAAAACTTCTCCTCTGTGGATCTGGCATTCAACTTTTCTGCTAGGTTTTACACTTTCGGATCAGGCCCGGTTCAAACGCCATGTGGTTTCTGGGAGAAAATCCGGCTTTTGAATGGGTGTCTATTGCGTTACACACCAGTGAGGGTCGTTAAGCTTAGAGTGTGGGCGGCTTCAAAAAAAAGCTCAAACTTTCTCGCTTCAACCGTGTTTTCAGCCACAAATTTCACTCTACAGACATGATTTTCTCAAAAGTAGTAGGAAAACTTGTCCTGATTCACACAATGTGTCTACCTAAACGATAGGATTTACGGTTTTTGAATGACAAGCCTCAAAGTGAGGAGAGCACAGGTGAGCGGCCTCATTGACTCCCAGTATAAACGTTGCTGAAAAGTCACTCGTTTTTAACTCCCTGTAGCGTCCTCATTTTTAACAATACAAACAAAAAAATACATCATTTTATTCAGGAGACCCTTCTAGCGCTCACTGTGAAAGAATTTTGTGAATAGCTGCTTTCGTTGTCGAGTTATTTGTGATTGTTCGAGGCCTACTCCTTAGCAAAACACAGCAGACAGACACCTGACAAACTCTTGTGTGTGTGTTTTAACCTGCTCAGGCCCTTCACCATGCCGACTGGATTCAGTAAGCGAGCACAGAGGGGAGGGGCCGGCTGTCTCAAGCACACACATAAATCATGGCATTGTAGCTTCATAGCAGGTCACACAACCGTACGTCGCACACAGACAAACAATATATCAAAACGTGCGGCTCGATTGGACTCGCTATGCTATTAATTTTCTCTACAGAGTGTAGACAGTTTGAAAAAAAAAGCTCAAACTTTCTCGCTTAAACTGTGTTTTCACCCACAAATTTCACTCTACAGACATGATTTTCTCAAAAGTAGTAGGAAAACTTGTCCTGATTCACACAATGTGTCTACCTAAACGATAGGATTTACACTTTTTGAATGACAAGCCTCAAACTGAGAGGAGGGCAGCCGACAGGCCTCACCTTAGCCGCCCACTTTATTAGGAACACTTCTGTTCGTACATACAACCTACAAACACTCTTCTTAGAGTTTAGAGTTTATTTTATTTTTAAAAGGGACAGTGCACAAATTAAACATTATCCTTGTGGTAAGGACAGATGTCTGTCCCAGGTTATAGCAGTACATGCTAATTTCCGCCTGTAGTCACTTTGTTCATGCTCTTGAATAGCTCTTCTTCATGATGGCTGCTGTCTCGAGCACACACACAATCATTGCATTGAAACATCACTGCGGGTCACACATTCACGGCCAGCGAACATGCGTGACCGAATTGCTTCGCGCACTGCATCCTCTCACAATTTCCCCCGGGGAATTGTCCAGTCTAGTGTTATATTTGTTACTCTTCCTACACAAATTTTGATTTCGAGTAACACAATAACCGTACGTCGCACACAGACAAACAATGTATCAAAACGTGCGGCTCGATCGGACTCGCTATGCTATTACTTTTCTCTATAGAATACGATTTTTTCGAGACGTAGTCGCGAAAAAATCGTCCAAAAAAAACCCCATTCATTTCTATGGAATTAATTGAAAAAGAAGCACTTTTTCAACGTTTTTCAAACATCCGCTGCTCTGGCATGCTTTCACCTAGAGACGTGATTCAAACTCTAAAACATAGGAAAACTTCTCCTCTGTGGATCTGGCATTCAACTTTTCTGCTAGATTCTACACTTTCGGATCAGTCCCGGGTCAAACGCCATGTGGTTTCTGGGAGAAAATCTGGCTTTTGAATGGGTGTCTATTGCGTTACACACCAGTGGACCTCGTTAAGGTCAGAGTGGAGAGAGGTTCAAAAAAAAGGTCAAACTTTCTCGCTTAAACTCTGTTTTCAGCCACAAATTTCACTCTACAGACATGATTTTCTCAAAAGTAGTAGGAAAACTTGTCCTGATTCACACAATGTGTCTACCTAAACGATAGGATTTACGGTTTTTGAATGACAAGCCTCAAAGTCAGGAGAGCACAGGTGAGCGGCCTCATTGACTCCCAGTATAAACGTTGCTGAAAAGTCACTCGTTTTTAACTCCCTGTAGCGTCCTCATTTTTAACAATACAAACAAAAAAATACATCATTTTATTCAGGAGACCCTTCTAGCGCTCACTGTGAAAGAATTTTGTGAATAGCTGCTTTCGTTGTCGAGTTATTTGTGATTGTTCGAGGCCTACTCTTTGCAAAACTCAGCAGACACCTGACATAATCTTGTGTGTGTCTCTTAACTCTCCTGTTCAGGCCCGTCACCATGCCAATTGGGGCCAGTGACGGGGCAGAGGGAAAAGCTGTCTCAAGCACACACACATCATGCTCAAAATTTCAAACTTAAACTGTTTTCAGCCACAAATTTCACACTACAGACATAATTTTCTCAAAAGTAGTAGTCACACTTGTCCCAAAAAAAACCCCATTCATTTCTATGGAATTAAATGGAAAAAAAAGCACTTTTTCAAACATCCGCTGCTCTGAGAAACTGAGAGGAGGGCAGCCGACAGGCCTCACCTTAGCCGCCCACTTTATTAGGAACACTTCTGTTCGTACATACAAACTACAAACACTCTTCTTAGAGTTTATTTTATTTTTAAAAGGGACAATGCACAAATTAAACATTATCCTTGTGGTAAGGACAGATGTCTGTCCCAGGTTATAGCAGTACATGCTAATTTCCGCCTGTAGTCACTTTGGTTGTACTGTTGAATAGCTCTTCTTCATGACGGCTGCTGTCTCAAGCACACACAATCATTGCATTGAAACGTCATTGCGGGTCACACGTTCACGGCCAGCGAACGTGCGTGAGCGAATTGCTTCGCGCACTGCATCCTCTCACAATTTCCCCCGGGGAATTGTCCGGTCTAGTGTTATATTTGTTACTCTTCCTACACAAATTTTGATTTCGAGTAACACAATAACCGTACGTCGCACACAGACAAACAATGTATCAAAACGTGCGGCTTGATCGGACTCGCTATGCTATTACTTTTCTCTATAGAATACGATTTTTTCGCGACGTAGTCGCGAAAAAATCGTCCAAAAAACCCCATTCATTTCTATGGAATTAATTGAAAAAAAAGCACTTTTTCAACGTTTTTCAAACGTCCGCTGCTCTGGCATGCTTTCACCTAGAGACGTGATTCAAACTCTAAAACGTAGGAAAACTTCTCCTCTGTGGATCTGGCATTCAACTTTTCTGCTAGGTTCTACACTTTCGGATCAGTCCCGGGTCAAACGCCATGTGGTTTCTGGGAGAAAATCCGGCTTTTGAATGGGTGTCTATTGCGTTACACACCAGTGGACCTCGTTAAGGTCAGAGTGGAGAGAGGTTCAAAAAAAAGGTCAAACTTTCTCGCTTAAACTCTGTTTTCAGCCACAAATTTAACTCTACAGACATGATTTTCTCAAAAGTAGTAGGAAAACTTGTCCTGATTCACACAATGTGTCTACCTAAACGATAGGATTTACGGTTTTTGAATGACAAGCCTCAAAGTGAGGAGAGCACAGGTGAGCGGCCTCATTGACTCCCAGTATAAACGTTGCTGAAAAGTCACTCGTTTTTAACTCCGTGTAGCGTCCTCATTTTTAACAATACAAACAAAAAAATACATCATTTTATTCAGGAGACCCTTCTAGCGCTCACTTTGAAAGAATTTTGTGAATAGCTGCTTCCGTTGTCGAGTTATTTGTCATTGTTCGAGGCCTGGTCCTTCATAAAAAAAACAGTAGAAAACTCCAGCCCTTGTGTGTCTTAGCCTCACCTTAGCCGCCCACTTTATTAGGAACACTTCTGTTCGTACATGCAAACTACAAACACACTTCTTAGAGTTCAGAGTTTATTTTATTTTTAAAAGGGACAGTGCACAAATTAAACATTATCCTTGTGGTAAGGACAGATGTCTGTCCCAGGTTATAGCAGTACATGCAAACAAACAGTACATTACTTTTCTCTATAGAATACGATTTTTTCGCGACGTAGTCGTGAAAAAATCGCCCCAAAAAACCCCATTCATTTCTATGGAATTAATTGAAAAAAAAGCACTTTTTCAACGTTTTTCAAACATCCGTTGCTCTGGCATGCTTTCACCTAGAGACATGATTCAAACTCTAAAACGTAGGAAAACTTCTCCTCTGTGGATCTGGCATTCAACTTTTCTGCTAGGTTTTACACTTTCGGATCAGTCCCGGTTCAAACGCCATGTGGTTTCTGGGAGAAAATCCGGCTTTTGAATGGGTGTCTATTGCGTTACACACCAGTGAGGGTCGTTACGCTTAGAGTGTAGGCGGCTTCAAAAAAAAGCTCAAACTTTCTCGCTTAAACCGTGTTTTCCGCCACAAATTTCACTCTACAGACATGATTTTCTCAAAAGTAGTAGGAAAACTTGTCCTGATTCACACAATGTGTCTACCTAAACGATAGGATTTACGGTTTTTGAATGACAAGCCTCAAAGTGAGGAGAGCACAGGTGAGCGGCCTCATTGACTCCCAGTATAAACGTTGCTGAAAAGTCACTCGTTTTTAACTCCCTGTAGCGTCCTCATTTTTAACAATACAAACAAAAAAATACATCATTTTATTCAGGAGACCCTTCTAGCGCTCACGGTGAAAGAATTTTGTGAATAGCTGCTTCCGTTGTCGAGTTATTTGTCATTGTTCGAGGCCTGGTCCTTCATGAAAAAAACAGTAGAAAACTCCAGCCCTTGTGTGTCAGCCTCACCTTAGCCGCCCACTTTATTAGGAACACTTCTGTTCGTACATACAAACTACAAACACTCTTCTTAGAGTTTAGAGTTTATTTTATTTTTAAAAGGGACAGTGCACAAATTAAACATTATCCTTGTGTTAAGGACAGATGTCTGTCCCAGGTTATAGCAGTACATGCTAATTTCCGCCTGTAGTCACTTTGGTCATAGTCTTGAATAGCTCTTCTTCATGATGGCTGCTGTCTCGAGCACACACACAATCATTGCATTGAAACATCATTGCGGGTCACACATTCACGGCCAGCGAACATGCGTGAGCGAATTGCTTCGCGCACTGCATCCTCTCACAATTTCCCCCGGGGAATTGTCCGGTCTAGTGTTATATTTGTTACTCTTCCTACACAAATTTTGATTTCGAGTAACACAATAACCGTACGTCGCACACAGACAAACAATGTATCAAAACGTGCGGCTCGATCGGACTCGCTATGCTATTACTTTTCTCTATAGAATACGATTTTTTCGCGACGTAGTCGCGAAAAAATCGTCCAAAAAAAACCCCATTCATTTCTATGGAATTAATTGAAAAAGAAGCACTTTTTCAACGTTTTTCAAACATCCGCTGCTCTGGCATGCTTTCACCTAGAGACGTGATTCAAACTCTAAAACGTAGGAAAACTTCTCCTCTGTGGATCTGGCATTCAACTTTTCTGCTAGGTTCTACACTTTCGGATCAGTCCCGGGTCAAACGCCATGTGGTTTCTGGGAGAAAATCTGGCTTTTGAATGGGTGTCTATTGCGTTACACACCAGTGGACCTCGTTAAGGTCAGAGTGGAGAGAGGTTCAAAAAAAAGGTCAAACTTTCTCGCTTAAACTCTGTTTTCAGCCACAAATTTCACTCTACAGACATGATTTTCTCAAAAGTAGTAGGAAAACTTGTCCTGATTCACACAATGTGTCTACCTAAACGATAGGATTTACGGTTTTTGAATGACAAGCCTCAAAGTCAGGAGAGCACAGGTGAGCGGCCTCATTGACTCCCAGTATAAACGTTGCTGAAAAGTCACTCGTTTTTAACTCCCTGTAGCGTCCTCATTTTTAACAATACAAACAATACATCATTTTATTCAGGAGACCCTTCTAGCGCTCACTGTGAAAGAATTTTGTGAATAGCTGCTTCCGTTGTCGAGTTATTTGTGATTGTTCGAGGCCTGGTCCTTCATAAAAAAAACAGTAGAAAACTCCAGCCCTTGTGTGTCAGCCTCACCTTAGCCACCCACTTTATTAGGAACACTTCTGTTCGTACATACAAACTACAAACACTCTTCTTAGAGTTTAGAGTTTATTTTATTTTTAAAAGGGACAGTGCACAAATTAAACATTATCCTTGTGTTAAGGACAGATGTCTGTCCCAGGTTATAGCAGTACATGCTAATTTCCGCCTGTAGTCACTTTGGTCATACTCTTGAATAGGTCTTCTTCATGATGGCTGCTGTCTCGAGCACACACACGATCATTGCATTGAAACATCATTGCGGGTCACGCGTTCACGGCCAGCGAACATGCGTGAGCGAATTGCTTCGCGCACTGCATCCTCTCACAATTTCCCCCGGGGAATTGTCCGGTCTAGTGTTATATTTGTTACTCTTCCTACACAAATTTTGATTTCGAGTAACACAATAACCGTACGTCGCACACAGACAAACAATGTATCAAAACGTGCGGCTCGATCGGACTCGCTATGCTATTACTTTTCTCTGCAGAATACGATTTTTTCGCGACATAGTCGCGAAAAAATCGTCCAAAAAAACCCCATTCATTTCTATGGAATTAATTGAAAAAAAAGCACTTTTTCAACGTTTTTCAAACATCCGCTGCTCTGGCATGCTTTCACCTAGAGACGTGATTCAAACTCTAAAACGTAGGAAAACTTCTCCTCTGTGGATCTGGCCTTCAACTTTTCTGCTAGGTTCTACACTTTCGGATCAGTCCCGGCTCAAACGCCATGTTGGTTCCGGGAGAAAATCCGGCTTTTTATGGGTGTCTATTGCGTTACACACCATTGGACCTCGTTATGCTCAGAGTGGAGAGAGGTTAAAAAAAAAGGTCAAACTTTCTCGCTTAAACTCTGTTTTCAGCCACAAATTTCACTCTACAGACATGATTTTCTCAAAAGTAGTAGGAAAACTTGTCCTGATTCACACAATGTGTCTACCTAAACGATAGGATTTACGGTTTTTGAATGACAAGCGTCAAACTGAGGACAGGGCAGCTGACAGGCTTCATTGAAACCCATTGTAAACGTGAGAGAAAAGTCACTTGTTTTTAAATCGCTCTGGTGTCGTTATTTTTAAGAGTACAAACAAAAAAATACATAATTTTATTCAGGAGACCCTTCTAGCGCTCACTGTGAAAGAATTTTCTGAATAGCTGCTTCCGTTGTCGAGTTATTTGTCATTGTTTGAGGTCTGGTCCGTAGTAAAACACAGCACAAAATTCAAGACCTTGTGTGTGTTAGCTCATTGACATGCATTATAAACGGGATAGAAAAGTCACTCGTATTTAAATCGCTCTAGTGTCGTTATTTTTAAGAGTACAAACAAAAAAATACATCATTTTATTCAGGAGACCCTTCTAGCGCTCACTGTGAAAGAATTTTGTGAATAGCTGCTTCCGTTGTCGAGTTATTTGTCATTGTTCGAGGCCTGGTCCTTCATAAAAAAACAGTAGAAAACGCCAGCCCTTGTGTGTCAGCCTCACCTTAGCTGCCCACTTTATTAGGAACACTTCTGTTCGTACATACAAACTACAAACACTCTTCTTAGAGTTTAGAGTTTATTTTATTTTTAAAAGGGACAGTGCACAAATTAAACATTATCCTTGTGGTAAGGACAGATGTCTGTCCCAGGTTATTGCACTACATGCTAATTTCCGCCTGTAGTCACTTTGGTCATACTCTTGAATAGGTCTTCTTCATGATGGCTGCTGTCTCGAGCACACACACGATCATTGCATTGAAACATCATTGCGGGTCACACATTCACGGCCAGCGAACATGCGTGAGCGAATTGCTTCGCGCACTGCATCCTCTCACAATTTCCCCCGGGGAATTGTCCGGTCTAGTTAGGATGCAGTGCTGCAGCACAGCAACCTATGGGCTCCCCTAGGGGAGCCCATAGGTTGCAGTGCAAAGCACTGCAACTATTGTTCTTCTACGTGTTTCTTCTTATTAGGATGCAGTGCTGCAGCACAGCAACCTATGGGCTCCCCTAGGGGAGCCCATAGGTTGCAGTGCAAAGCACTGCAACTATTGTTCTTCTACGTGTTTCTTCTTCTTATTATTATTATTATTAAACTTATTATTCCTACGCAAATTTTGATTTCGAATACCTCAATAACCGTACGTCGCACACAGACAAACAATACATCAAAACGTGCGGCTCGATCGGACTCGCTATGCTATTACTTTTCTCTACAGTTTACGATTTTTTCGCGACGTAGTCGCGAAAAAATCGCCCCAAAAAACCCCATTCATTTCTATGGAATTAATTGAAAAAAAAGCACTTTTTCAACGTTTTTCAAACATCCGCTGCTCTGGCATGCTTTCACCTAGAGACATGATTCAAACTCTAAAACGTAGGAAAACTTCTCCTCTGTGGATCTGGCATTCAACTTTTCTGCTAGGTTTTACACTTTCGGATCAGGCCCGGTTCAAACGCCATGTGGTTTCTGGGAGAAAATCCGGCTTTTGAATGGGTGTCTATTGCGTTACACACCAGTGCGCCTCGTTAACTCAGAGTGTAGGCGGCTTCAAAAAAAAGCTCAAAATTTCTCACTTAAACTGTGTTTTCATCCACAAATTTCACTCTACAGACATGATTTTCTCAAAAGTAGTAGGAAAACTTGTCCTGATTCACACAATGTGTCTACCTAAACGGTAGGATTTACGGTTTTTGAATGACAAGCCTCAAAGTGAGGAGAGCACAGGTGAGCGGCCTCATTGACTCCCAGTATAAACGTTGCTGAAAAGTCACTCGTTTTTAACTCCCTGTAGCGTCCTCATTTTTAACAATACAAACAAAAAAATACATCATTTTATTCAGGAGACCCTTCTAGCGCTCACTGTGAAAGAATTTTGTGAATAGCTGCTTCCGTTGTCGAGTTATTTGTCATTGTTCGAGGTCTGGTCTGTAGTAAAACACAGCCCAAAATTCAAGACCTTGTGTGTTTTAGCTCATTGACATGCATTATAAACGGGATAGAAAAGTCACTCGTTTTTAAATCGCTCTAGTGTCGTTATTTTTAAGAGTACAAACAAAAAAATACATAATTTTATTCAGGAGACCGTTCTAGCGCTCACTGTGAAAGAATTTTGTGAATAGCTGCTTCCGTTGTCGAGTTATTTGTCATTGTTCGAGGTCTGGTCCGTAGTAAAACACAGCACAATATTCAAGACCTTGTGTTTCTTAGCTCATTGACTCACATTATAAACGTGAGTGAAAAGTCACTCGTTTTTAAATCGCTCTAGTGTCGTTATTTTTAAGAGTACAAACAAAAAAATACATCATTTTATTCAGGAGACCCTTCTAGCGCTCAGTGTGAAAGAATTTTGTGAATAGCTGCTTCCGTTGTCGAGTTATTTGTCATTGTTCGAGGTCTGGTCCGTAGTAAAACACAGCACAATATTCAAGACCTTGTGTGTCTTAGGTCATTGACACACATTATAAACATGAGTGAAAAGTCACTCGTTTTTAATTCGCTCTAGTGTCGTTATTTTAAAGAGTACAAACAAAAAAATACATCATTTTATTCAGGAGACCCTTCTAGCGCTCAGTGTGAAAGAATTTTGTGAATAGCTGCTTCCGTTGTCGAGTTATTTGTCATTGTTCGAGGTCTGGTCCGTAGTAAAACACAGCACAATATTCAAGACCTTGTGTTTCTTAGCTCATTGACTCACATTATAAACGTGAGTGAAAAGTCACTCGTATTTAAATCGCTCTAGTGTCGTTATTTTTAAGAGTACAAACAAAAAAATACATCATTTTATTCAGGAGACCCTTCTAGCGCTCACTGTGAAAGAATTTTGTGAATAGCTGCTTCCGTTGTCGAGTTATTTGTCATTGTTCGAGGCCTGGTCCTTCATAAAAAAAACAGTAGAAAACTCCAGCCCTTGTGTGTCAGCCTCACCTTAGCCGCCCACTTTATTAGGAACACTTCTGTTCGTACATACAAACTACAAACACTCTTCTTAGAGTTTAGAGTTTATTTTATTTTTAAAAGTGACAGTGCACAAATTAAACATTATCCTTGTGTTAAGGACAGATGTCTGTCCCAGGTTATAGCAGTACATGCTAATTTCCGCCTGTAGTCACTTTGGTCATACTCTTGAATAGCTCTTCTTCATGATGGCTGCTGTCTAGAGCACACACACAATCATTGCATTGAAACATCATTGCGGGTCACACATTCATGGCCAGCGAACATGCGTGACCGAATTGCTTCGCGCACTGCATCCTCTCACAATTTCCCCCGGGGAATTGTCCGGTCTAGTGTTATATTTGTTACTCTTCCTACACAAATTTTGATTTCGAGTAACACAATAACCGTACGTCGCACACAGACAAACAATGTATCAAAACGTGCGGCTCGATCGGACTCGCTATGCTATTACTTTTCTCTATAGAATACGATTTTTTCGCGACGTAGTCGCGAAAAAATCGTCCAAAAAAACCCCATTCATTTCTATGGAATTAATTGAAAAAAAAGCACTTTTTCAACGTTTTTCAAACGTCCGCTGCTCTGGCATGCTTTCACCTAGAGACGTGATTCAAACTCTAAAACGTAGGAAAACTTCTCCTCTGTGGATCTGTCATTCAACTTTTCTGCTAGGTTCTACACTTACATGCTCAAAATTTCAAACTTAAACTGTTTTCAGCCACAAATTTCACACTACAGACATAAGTTTCTCAAAAGTAGTAGTCACACTTGTCCCAAAAAAACCCCATTAATTTCTATGGAATTAATTGGAAAAAAAAGCACTTTTTCAAACATCCGCTGCTCTGAGAAACTGAGAAGAGGGCAGCCGACAGGCCTCACCTTAGCCGCCCACTTTATTAGGAACACTTCTGTTCGTACATACAAACTACAAACACTCTTCTTAGAGTTTAGAGTTTATTTTATTTTTAAAAGGGACAGTGCACAAATTAAACATTATCCTTGTGGTAAGGACAGATGTCTGTCCCAGGTTATAGCAGTACATGCTAATTTCGGCCTGTAGTCACTTTGGTTGTACTGTTGAATAGCTCTTCTTCATTACGGCTGCTGTCTCAAGCACACACACGATCATTGCATTGAAACATCATTGCGGGTCACACGTTCACGGCCAGCGAACGTGCGTGACCGAATTGCTTCGCGCACTGCATCCTCTCACAATTTCCCCCGGGGAATTGTCCGGTCTAGTTATTATTCCTACGCAAATTTTGATTTCGAATAACTCAATAACCGTACGTCGCACACAGACAAACAATATATCAAAACGTGCGGCTCGATCGGACTCGCTATGCTATTACTTTTCTCTGTAGAATACGATTTTTTCGCGACGTAGTCGCGAAAAAATCGCCCCAAAAAACCCCATTCATTTCTATGGAATTAATTGAAAAAAAAGCACTTTTTCAATGTTTTTCAAACATCCACTGCTCTGGCATGCTTTCACCTAGAGACATGATTCAAACTCTAAAACGTAGGAAAAGTTCTCCTCTGTGGATCTGGCATTCAACTTTTCTGCTAGGTTTTACACTTTCGGATCAGGCCCGGTTCAAACGCCATGTGGTTTCTGGGAGAAAATCCGGCTTTTGAATGGGTGTCTATTGCGTTACACACCAGTGAGGGTCGTTTAGCTTAGAGTGTAGGCGGCTTCAAAAAAAAGGTCAAACTTTCTCGCTTAAACTCCGTTTTCAGCCACAAATTTCACTCTACAGACATTATTTTCTCAAAAGTAGTAGGAAAACTTGTCCTGATTCACACAATGTGTCTACCTAAACGATAGGATTTACGGTTTTCGAATGACAAGCCTCAAAGTGAGGAGAGCACAGGTGAGCGGCCTCATTGACTCCCAGTATAAACGTTGCTGAAAAGTCACTCGTTTTTAACTCCCTGTAGCGTCCTCATTTTTAACAATACAAACAAAAAAATACATCATTTTATTCAGGAGACCCTTCTAGCGCTCACTGTGAAAGAATTTTGTGAATAGCTGCTTCCGTTGTCGAGTTATTTGTCATTGTTCGAGGCCTGGTCCTTCATAAAAAAAACAGTAGAAAACTCCAGCCCTTGTGTGTCAGCCTCACCTTAGCCGCCCACTTTATTAGGAACACTTCTGTTCGTACATACAAACTACAAACACTCTTCTTAGAGTTTAGAGTTTATTTTATTTTTAAACCGTGTTTTCAGCCACAAATTTCACTCTACAGACATGATTTTCTCAAAAGTAGTAGGAAAACTTGTCCTGATTCACACAATGTGTCTACCTAAACGATAGGATTTACGGTTTTTGAATGACAAGCCTCAAAGTGAGGAGAGCAGAGGTGAGCGGCCTCATTGACTCCCAGTATAAACGTTGCTGAAAAGTCACTCGTTTTTAACTCCCTGTAGCGTCCTCATTTTTAACAATACAAACAAAAAAATACATCATTTTATTCAGGAGACCCTTCTAGCGCTCACTGTGAAAGAATTTTGTGAATAGCTGCTTCCGTTGTCGAGTTATTTGTCATTGTTCGAGGTCTGGTCTGTAGTAAAACACAGCACAATATTCAAGACCTTGTGTTTCTTAGCTCATTGACTCACATTATAAACGTGAGTGAAAAGTCACTCGTTTTTAAATCGCTCTAGTGTCGTTATTTTTAAGAGTACAAACAAAAAAATACATCATTTTATTCAGGAGACCCTTCTAGCGCTCAGTGTGAAAGAATTTTGTGAATAGCTGCTTCCGTTGTCGAGTTATTTGTCATTGTTCGAGGTCTGGTCCGTAGTAAAACACAGCACAATATTCAAGACCTTGTGTGTCTTAGGTCATTGACACACATTATAAACATGAGTGAAAAGTCACTCGTTTTTAAATCGCTCTAGTGTCGTTATTTTAAAGAGTACAAACAAAAAAATACATCATTTTATTCAGGAGACCCTTCTAGCGCTCAGTGTGAAAGAATTTTGTGAATAGCTGCTTCCGTTGTCGAGTTATTTGTCATTGTTCGAGGTCTGGTCCGTAGTAAAACACAGCACAATATTCAAGACCTTGTGTTTCTTAGCTCATTGACTCACATTATAAACGTGAGTGAAAAGTCACTCGTATTTAAATCGCTCTAGTGTCGTTATTTTTAAGAGTACAAACAAAAAATTACATCATTTTATTCAGGAGACCTTTCTAGCGCTCACTGTGAAAGAATTTTGTGAATAGCTGCTTCCGTTGTCGAGTTATTTGTCATTGTTCGAGGCCTGGTCCTTCATAAAAAAAACAGTAGAAAACTCCAGCCCTTGTGTGTCAGCCTCACCTTAGCCGCCCACTTTATTAGGAACACTTCTGTTCGTACATACAAACTACAAACACTCTTCTTAGAGTTTAGAGTTTATTTTATTTTTAAAAGTGACAGTGCACAAATTAAACATTATCCTTGTGTTAAGGACAGATGTCTGTCCCAGGTTATAGCAGTACATGCTAATTTCCGCCTGTAGTCACTTTGGTCATACTCTTGAATAGGTCTTCTTCATGATGGCTGCTGTCTCGAGCACACACACGATCATTGCCTTGAAACATCATTGCGGGTCACACATTCACGGCCAGCAAACATGCGTGAGCGAATTGCTTCGCGCACTGCATCCTCTCACAATTTCCCCCGGGGAATTGTCCGGTCTAGTGTTATATTTGTTACTCTTCCTTCACAAATTTTGATTTCGAGTAACACAATAACCGTACGTCGCACACAGACAAACAATGTATCAAAACGTGCGGCTCGATCGGACTCGCTATGCTATTACTTTTCTCTATAGAATACGATTTTTTCGCGACATAGTCGCGAAAAAATCGTCCAAAAAAATCCCCATTCATTTCTATGGAATTAATTGAAAAAAAAGCACTTTTTCAACGTTTTTCAAACGTCCACTGCTCTGGCATGCTTTCACCTAGAGACGTGATTCAAACTCTAAAACGTAGGAAAACTTCTCCTCTGTGGATCTGGCATTCAACTTTTCTGCTAGGTTCTACACTTTCGGATCAGTCCCGGGTCAAACGCCATGTGGGTTCTGATAGAAAATCCGGCTTTTGAATGGGTGTCTATTGCGTTACACACCAGTGCGCCTCGTTAACTCAGAGTGTAGGCGGCTTCAAAAAAAAGCTCAAACTTTCTCGCTTAAACTGTTTTCAGCCACAAATTTCACTCTACATACATGATTTTCTCAAAAGTAGTAGGAAAACTTGTCCTGATTCACACAATGTGTCTACCTAAACGATAGGATTTACGGTTTTTGAATGAGAAGCCTCAAACTGAGAAGAGGGCAGACGAGAGGCTTCATTGACACCTATTATAAACGGGACAGAAAAGTCACTCATATTTAACTTGCTCTAGTGTCGTCATTTTTAATACTACAGAGAAACAAATACATCATTTTATTCAGGAGACCCTTCTAGCGCTCACTGTGAAAGAATTTGGTGAATAGCTGCTTCCGTTGTCGAGTTATTTGTCATTGTTCGAGGCCTGGTCATTCATATAAAACAGCACAAAACTCCAAAAAAAAAAACAGCCTCGGTCGGCATGACACTTCACCTTAGGCGCCCACTTTATTAGGAACACTTCTGTTCGTACATACAAACTACAAACACACTTCTTAGAGTTCAGAGTTTATTTTATTTTTAAAAGGGACAATGCACAAATTAAACATTATCCTTGTGGTAAGGACAGATGTCTGTCCCAGGTTATAGCAGTACATGCTAATTTCCGCCTGTAGTCACTTTGTTCATACTCTTGAAAAGCTCTTCTTCATGACGGCTGCTGTCTCAAGCACACACATGATCATTGCATTGAAACATCATTGCGGGTCACACATTCACGGCCAGCGAACATGCGTGACCGAATTGCTTCGCGCACTGCATCCTCTCACAATTTCCCCCGGGGAATTGTCCGGTCTAGTGTTATATTTGTTACTCTTCCTACACAAATTTTGATTTCGAGTAACACAATAACCGTACGTCGCACACAGACAAACAATGTATCAAAACGTGCGGCTCGATCGGACTCGCTATGCTATTACTTTTCTCTATAGAATACGATTTTTTCGCGACGTAGTCGCGAAAAAATCGTCCAAAAAAACCCCATTCATTTCTATGGAATTAATTTGAAAAAAAGCACTTTTTCAACGTTTTTCAAACATCCGCTGCTCTGGCATGCTTTAACCTAGAGACGTGATTCAAACTCTAAAACGTAGGAAAACTTCTCCTCTGTGGATCTGGCATTCAACTTTTCTGCAAGGTTCTACACTTTCGGATCAGGCCCGGCTCAAACACGATGTGAGTTCTGGGAGAAAATCCGGCTTTTGAATGGGTGTCTATTGCGTTACACACCAGTGGACCTCGTTATGCTCAGAGTGGAGAGAGGTTAAAACAAAAGGTCAAACTTTCTCGCTTAAACTCTGTTTTCAGCCACAAATTTCACTCTACAGACATGATTTTCTCAAAAGTAGTAGGAAAACTTGTCCTGATTCACACAATGTGTCTACCTAAACGATAGGATTTACGGTTTTTGAATGACAAGCGTCAAACTGAGGACAGGGCAGCTGACAGGCTTCATTGAAACCCATTGTAAACATGATAGAAAAGTCACTCGTTTTTAAATCGCTCTATTGTCGTTATTTTTAAGAGTACAAACAAAAAAATACATCATTTTATTCAGGAGACCCTTCTAGCGCTCACTGTGAAAGAATTTTGTGAATAGAAGCTTTCGTTGTCGAGTTATTTGTGATTGTTCGAGGCCTACTTCTTAGCAAAACACAGCAGAAACCTGACATAATCTTGTGTGTGTCTCTTAACTCTCCTGTTCAGGCCCGTCACCATGCCGATTGGGGCCAGTGACGGGGCAGAGGGAAAAGCTGTCTCAAGCACACACACATCATGCTCAAAATTTCAAACTTAAACTGTTTTCAGCCACAAATTTCACACTACAGACATAATTTTCTCAAAAGTAGTAGTCACACTTGTCCCAAAAAAAACCCATTCATTTCTATGGAATTAATTGGAAAAAAAAAGCACTTTTTCAAACATCCGCTGCTCTGTGAAACTGAGAAGAGATCAGCCGACAGGCCTCACCTTAGCCGCCCACTTTATTAGGAACACTTCTGTTCGTACATACAAACTACAAACACTCTTCTTAGAGTTTATTTTATTTTTAAAAGGGACAGTGCACAAATTAAACATTATCCTTGTGGTAAGGACAGATGTCTGTCCCAGGTTAAAGCAGTACATGCTAATTTCCGCCTGTAGTCACTTTGTTCATACTGTTGAATAGCTCTTCTTCATGATGGCTGCTGTCTCAAGCACACACCCAATCATTGCATTGAAACGTCATTGCAGGTCACTCGTTCACGGCCAGCGAACATGCGTGACCGAATTGCTTCGCGCACTGCATCCTCTCACAATTTCCCCCGGGGAATTGTCCGGTCTAGTGTTATATTTGTTACTCTTCCTACACAAATTTCGATTTCGATTAACTCAATAACCGTACGTCGCACACAGACAAACAATATATCAAAACGTGCGGCTCGATCGGACTCGCTATGCTATTACTTTTCTCTATAGAATACGATTTTTTCGCGACGTAGTCGCGAAAAAATCGCCCCAAAAAACCCCATTCATTTCTATGGAATTAATTGAAAAAAAAGCACTTTTTCAATGTTTTTCAAACATCCACTGCTCTGGCATGCTTTCACCTAGAGACATGATTCAAACTCTAAAACGTAGGAAAACTTCTCCTCTGTGGATCTGGCATTCAACTTTTCTGCTAGGTTTTACACTTTCGGATCAGGCCCGGTTCAAACGCCATGTGGTTTCTGGGAGAAAATCCGGCTTTTGAATGGGTGTCTATTGCGTTACACACCAGTGAGGGTCGTTAAGCTTAGAGTGTAGGCGGCTTCAAAAAAAAGCTCAAACTTTCTCGCTTAAACCGTGTTTTCAGCCACAAATTTCACTCTACAGACATGATTTTCTCAAAAGTAGTAGGAAAACTTGTCCTGATTCACACAATGTGTCTACCTAAACGATAGGATTTACGGTTTTTGAATGACAAGCCTCAAAGTGAGGAGAGCACAGGTGAGCGGCCTCATTGACTCCCAGTATAAACGTTGCTGAAAAGTCACTCGTTTTTAACTCCCTGTAGCGTCCTCATTTTTAACAATACAAACAAAAAAATACATCATTTTATTCAGGAGACCCTTCTAGCGCTCACTGTGAAAGAATTTTGTGAATAGCTGCTTCCGTTGTCGAGTTATTTGTCATTGTTCGAGGCCTGGTCCTTCATAAAAAAAACAGTAGAAAACTCCAGCCCTTGTGTGTCAGCCTCACCTTAGCCGCCCACTTTATTAGGAACACTTCTGTTCGTACATACAAACTACAAACACTCTTCTTAGAGTTTAGAGTTTATTTTATTTTTAAACCGTGTTTTCTGCCACAAATTTCACTCTACAGACATGATTTTCTCAAAAGTAGTAGGAAAACTTGTCCTGATTCACACAATGTGTCTACCTAAACGATAGGATTTACGGTTTTTGAATGACAAGCCTCAAAGTGAGGAGAGCACAGGTGAGCGGCCTCATTGACTCCCAGTATAAACGTTGCTGAAAAGTCACTCGTTTTTAACTCCCTGTAGCGTCCTCATTTTTAACAATACAAACAAAAAAATACATCATTTTATTCAGGAGACCCTTCTAGCGCTCACTGTGAAAGAATTTTGTGAATAGCTGCTTCCGTTGTCGAGTTATTTGTCATTGTTCGAGGCCTGGTCCTTCATAAAAAAAACAGTAGAAAACTCCAGCCCTTGTGTGTCAGCCTCACCTTAGCCGCCCACTTTATTAGGAACACTTCTGTTCGTACATACAAACTACAAACACTCTTCTTAGAGTTTAGAGTTTATTTTATTTTTAAAAGGGACAGTGCACAAATTAAACATTATCCTTGTGTTAAGGACAGATGTCTGTCCCAGGTTATAGCAGTACATGCTAATTTCCGCCTGTAGTCACTTTGGTCATACTCTTGAATAGGTCTTCTTCATGATGGCTGCTGTCTCGAGCACACACACGATCATTGCATTGAAACATCATTGCGGGTCACACATTCACGGCCAGCGAACATGCGTGAGCGAATTGCTTCGCGCACTGCATCCTCTCACAATTTCCCCCGGGGAATTGTCCGGTCTAGTTATTATTATTATTATTCCTACGCAAATTTTGATTTCGAATAACTCAATAACCGTACGTCGCACACAGACAAACAATATATCAAAACGTGCGGCTCGATCGGACTCGCTATGCTATTACTTTTCTCTATAGAATACGATTTTTTCGCGACGTAGTCGCGAAAAAATCGCCCCAAAAAACCCCATTCATTTCTATGGAATTAATTGAAAAAAAAGCACTTTTTCAATGTTTTTCAAACATCCACTGCTCTGGCATGCTTTCACCTAGAGACATGATTCAAACTCTAAAACGTAGGAAAACTTCTCCTCTGTGGATCTGGCATTCAACTTTTCTGCTAGGTTTTACACTTTCGGATCAGGCCCGGTTCAAACGCCATGTGGTTTCTGGGAGAAAATCCGGCTTTTGAATGGGTGTCTATTGCGTTACACACCAGTGAGGGTCGTTCATCTTAGAGTGTAGGCGGCTTCAAAAAAAGGTCAAACTTTCTCGCTTAAACTCCGTTTTCAGCCACAAATTTCACTCTACAGACATGATTTTCTCAAAAGTAGTAGGAAAACTTGTCCTGATTCACACAATGTGTCTACCTAAACGGTAGGATTTACGGTTTTTGAATGACAAGCCTCAAAGTGAGGAGAGCACAGGTGAGCGGCCTCATTGACTCCCAGTATAAATGTTGCTGAAAAGTCACTCGTTTTTAACTCCCTGTAGCGTCCTCATTTTTAACAATACAAACAAAAAAATACATCATTTTATTCAGGAGACCCTTCTAGCGCTCACTGTGAAAGAATTTTGTGAATAGCTGCTTCCGTTGTCGAGTTATTTGTCATTGTTCGAGGCCTGGTCCTTCATAAAAAAACAGTAGAAAACTCCAGCCCTTGATGTGTCAGCCTCACCTTAGCCGCCCACTTTATTAGGAACACTTCTGTTCGTACATACAAACTACAAACACTCTTCTTAGAGTTTAGAGTTTATTTTATTTTTAAAAGGGACAGTGCACAAATTAAACATTATCCTTGTGTTAAGGACAGATGTCTGTCCCAGGTTATAGCAGTACATGCAAACAAACAGTACATTACTTTTCTCTATAGAATACGATTTTTTCGCGACGTAGTCGTGAAAAAATCGCCCCAAAAAACCCCATTCATTTCTATGGAATTAATTGAAAAAAAAGCACTTTTTCAACGTTTTTCAAACATCCGTTGCTCTGGCATGCTTTCACCTAGAGACATGATTCAAACTCTAAAACGTAGGAAAACTTCTCCTCTGTGGATCTGGCATTCAACTTTTCTGCTAGGTTTTACACTTTCGGATCAGTCCCGGTTCAAACGCCATGTGGTTTCTGGGAGAAAATCCGGCTTTTGAATGGGTGTCTATTGCGTTACACACCAGTGAGGGTCGTTACGCTTAGAGTGTAGGCGGCTTCAAAAAAAAGCTCAAACTTTCTCGCTTAAACCGTGTTTTCCGCCACAAATTTCACTCTACAGACATGATTTTCTCAAAAGTAGTAGGAAAACTTGTCCTGATTCACACAATGTGTCTACCTAAACGATAGGATTTACGGTTTTTGAATGACAAGCCTCAAAGTGAGGAGAGCACAGGTGAGCGGCCTCATTGACTCCCAGTATAAACGTTGCTGAAAAGTCACTCGTTTTTAACTCCCTGTAGCGTCCTCATTTTTAACAATACAAACAAAAAAATACATCATTTTATTCAGGAGACCCTTCTAGCGCTCACGGTGAAAGAATTTTGTGAATAGCTGCTTCCGTTGTCGAGTTATTTGTCATTGTTCGAGGCCTGGTCCTTCATGAAAAAAACAGTAGAAAACTCCAGCCCTTGTGTGTCAGCCTCACCTTAGCCACCCACTTTATTAGGAACACTTCTGTTCGTACATACAAACTACAAACACTCTTCTTAGAGTTTAGAGTTTATTTTATTTTTAAAAGGGACAGTGCACAAATTAAACATTATCCTTGTGTTAAGGACAGATGTCTGTCCCAGGTTATAGCAGTACATGCTAATTTCCGCCTGTAGTCACTTTGGTCATAGTCTTGAATAGCTCTTCTTCATGATGGCTGCTGTCTCGAGCACACACACAATCATTGCATTGAAACATCATTGCGGGTCACGCGTTCACGGCCAGCGAACATGCGTGAGCGAATTGCTTCGCGCACTGCATCCTCTCACAATTTCCCCCGGGGAATTGTCCGGTCTAGTGTTATATTTGTTACTCTTCCTACACAAATTTTGATTTCGAGTAACACAATAACCGTACGTCGCACACAGACAAACAATGTATCAAAACGTGCGGCTCGATCGGACTCGCTATGCTATTACTTTTCTCTATAGATTGCGATTTTTTCGCGACGTAGTCGCGAAAAAATCGTCCAAGAAAACCCCATTCATTTCTATGGAATTAATTGAAAAAAATGCACTTTTTCAACGTTTTTCAAACGTCCGCTGCTCTGGCATGCTTTCACCTAGAGACGTGATTCAAACTCTAAAACGTAGGAAAACTTCTCCTCTGTGGATCTGGCATTCAACTTTTCTGCTAGGTTCTACACTTTCGGATCAGTCCCGGGTCAAACGCCATGTGGTTTCTGGGAGAAAATCCGGCTTTTGAATGGGTGTCTATTGCGTTACACACCAGTGGACCTCGTTAAGGTCAGAGTGGAGAGAGGTTCAAAAAAAAGGTCAAACTTTCTCGCTTAAACTCTGTTTTCAGCCACAAATTTCACTCTACAGACATGATTTTCTCAAAAGTAGTAGGAAAACTTGTCCTGATTCACACAATGTGTCTACCTAAACGATATTATTTACGGTTTTTGAATGACAAGCCTCAAAGTGAGGAGAGCACAGGTGAGCGGCCTCATGGACTCCCATTATAAACGTTGCTGAAAAGTCACTCGTTTTTAACTCCCTGTAGCGTCCTCATTTTTAACAAGACAGACAAAAAAATTACATCAGTCTATTCAGGAGACCCTTCTAGCGCTCAGTGTGAAAGAATTTTGTGAATAGCTGCTTCCGTTGTCGAGTTATTTGTCATTGTTCGAGGCCTGGTCCTTCATAAAAAAACAGTAGAAAACTCCAGCCCTTATGTGTCTTAGCCTCACCTTAGCCGCCCACTTTATTAGGAACACTTCTGTTCGTACATACAAACTACAAACACTCTTCTTAGAGTTTAGAGTTTATTTTATTTTTAAAAGGGACAGTGCACAAATTAAACATTATCCTTGTGGTAAGGACAGATGTCTGTCCCAGGTTATAGCAGTACATGCTAATTTCCGCCTGTAGTCACTTTGGTCATACTCTTGAATAGGTCTTCTTCATGATGGCTGCTGTCTCGAGCACACACACAATCATTGCATTGAAACATCATTGCGGGTCACACATTCACGGCCAGCGAACATGCGTGAGCGAATTGCTTCGCGCACTGCATCCTCTCACAATTTCCCCCGGGGAATTGTCCGGTCTAGTGTTATATTTGTTACTCTTCCTACACAAATTTTGATTTCGAGTAACACAATAACCGTACGTCGCACACAGACAAACAATGTATCAAAACGTGCGGCTCGATCGGACTCGCTATGCTATTACTTTTCTCTACAGAATACGATTTTTTCGCGACGTAGTCGCGAAAAAATCGTCCAAACAAACCCCATTCATTTCTATGGAATTAATTGAAAAAAAAGCACTTTTTCAACGTTTTTCAAACATCCGCTGCTCTGGCATGCTTTCACCTAGAGACGTGATTCAAACTCTAAAACGTAGGAAAACTTCTCCTCTGTGGATCTGGCATTCAACTTTTCTGCTAGGTTCTACACTTTCGGATCAGTCCCGGGTCAAACGCCATGTGGGTTCTGGGAGAAAATCCGGCTTTTGAATGGGTGTCTATTGCGTTACACACCAGTGAAGCTCGTTAACTTAGAGTGGAGAGAGGTTGAAAAAAAGCTCAAACTTTCTCGCTTAAACTGTGTTTTCAGCCACAAATTTCACTCTACAGACATGATTTTCTCAAAAGTAGTAGGAAAACTTGTCCTGATTCACATAATGTGTCTACCTAAACGATAGGATTTACAGTTTTTGAATGACAAGTGTCAAACTGAGGACAGGACAGCTGACAGGCTTCATTGACACCCATTATAAACGTGAGAGAAAAGTCACTCATTTTGAAATCGCTCTAGTGTCGTTATTTTTAAGACTACAGACAAAAAAATACATCATTTTATTCAGGAGACCCTTCTAGCGCTCACTGTGAAAGAATTTTGTGAATAGCTGCTTCCGTTGTCGAGTTATTTGTCATTGTTCGAGGCCTGTTCCTTAGCAAAATTCAGCAGACACCTGACAAAATCTTGTATGTGTGTCTTAACCTGCTCAGGCCCGTCACCATGCCGACTGGCTTCAGTAAGGGAGCACAGAGGGGAGGGGGCGGCTGTCTCAAGCACACACATAAATCATGGCATTGTAGCTTCATAGCAGGTCACACAACCGTACATCGCACACAGACAAACAATATATCAAAACGTGCGGCTCGATCGGACTCGCTATGCTATTACTTTTCTCTACAGAATACAAAAAAACCCATTCATTTCTATGGAATTAATTGAAAAAAAAGCACTTTTTCAACGTTTTTCAAACGTCTGCTGCTCTGGCATGCTTTCACCTAGAGACATGATTCAAACTCTAAAACGTAGGAAAACTTCTCCTCTGTGGATCTGGCATTCAACTTTTCTGCTAGGTTCTACACTTTCGGATCAGTCCCGGCTCAAACGCCATGTGGGTTCCGGGAGAAAATCCGGCTTTTGAATGGGTGTCTATTGCGTTACACACCAGTGAAGCTCGTTAAGTCAGAGTGGAGATGGCTTGGAAAAAAAGCTCAAACTTTCTCACTTAAACTGTGTTTTCATCCACAAATTTTACTCTACAGACATGATTTTTTTCAAAAGTAGTAGGAAAACTTGTCCTGATTCACACAATGTGTCTATCTAAACGATAGGATTTACAGTTTTTGAATGAGAAGCCTCAAACTGAGAAGAGGGCAGCCGAATGGCCTCATTGACACCCATTATAAACGTGACAGAAAAACAGCCTCGGTCGGCATGACACTTCTCCTTA